>NC_044003.1:13661986-13949486 GCF_902150065.1 Myripristis murdjan
ACGAGGTTGGCCTGAAACAACAGAAATGCCCTGCTTACGTCAGCCAACGCAAGCCAATTAGTGAACTGAACTGAGGACTGAATAGTTGGATGAGCATCTGAGGTTTGTCGCACATGGTAGATGATCGCCTTGCACAGGTTGAGTTTCAACGCTCTCTCACACAACTGTGGAAGTTACAGTACGACAGATCTGTAGATGCATCACAAGGCCAGCCGAGGCTAGACATTCCTCTCTTTGGTGATTTGTGGGACATCAAGCAACAAATGTGCCCACTAGACTTGGATGTCCCCTCTGGATGTGTTAACAAGGCAACAGTGAACATTTTGTCTGCTACCACTGATGCAGAATCGCTGTGGCACAATCAGTAGCAAACACCGTATGTCACCTTAGTTAGGCCTGCAGTTGTAGGTATATGTTGTAATGTATATCTTTAGCTATTTACCACACAGGTGATTCAAATTTAGTGTTCAAATTCAAAAGTCAAAATATTTTGAGCATTATAAATGTTATCATCAATGCTGTGCAGTATTTACAGGTTGCAAAAGTCTGCTGCAACATCTGGCCAGACTCTTCACCTTCAATACTCAAGTTACATTCCTTCAGTGGTGTCCTTCGCTCTAATGTTGTAAGACAAGGGAGCTGCAAGCAAAAGTGGTATGATTTGGTTACTTCTGAACTGATTATGCTTGATTGATTCATATATATGGTATATGCTGTAGTCCACATCAGCCATAAAATACCACTTTAGATCAAAGTTATACTTAATGAAGCTATTATGTATGATTTCCGCAGTGTTTATGAATGCAGTATGTATGTCTGTCCCATATAAAAAAAAATGCTGATTTGTATGGCTGTGATGAATGTATTTTGATTGGCTCAGGGGGCTTTCATGAATTTTCTCTGCAGTCCACAACATACAACTTCATGAGATAAATGAAATATATTACAAAGTGCTCATGGTGCTCTGTGTAATGGTAATGAAATGCTAGCATAGTGCTGCTTTGTAAGATAATGTAATCATTATCCATTATTTTGTATTGGAATTGTTTTGCACAACAATCGTCCTGTGATCTCTCCAAATAAGTCTAATTTCTGCCTCTGAGCAGCAGCATCACTGTTACGAAAACACAGTTACGAAATCAGTTAGACATCTCATTTTACACAAAAAGTACAAGCCTCTCCTCAGATTTTACAGAAAATCTGGAACGACAGTATTCAAATCAAAGGCTGACACTTGTGGAGAGGCTTAGAGAAAACCTTATCTGAGGACACTGCAAATACACACACACAAACATGCACGCACATACACACACACACACGCCGACACCTACGCACAGACATTGATCAAAAAGCCATGCCTTGGGGCTGCTTTTTCAGTGGCCTGCCTCACACCTTTGTGGTTGCTGGAGGCGTGTTTTGACTGAGTCCAGAGGAATGTGCTGATGGTCCAGGGCTGCAGGACTCCACCACAATAACAGCCACATTCCTCCTGGCTACTGACCAGCGAGGATGGAATGCAATTAGCACCTATTAGAGAGAGGCTGGAGGAGGCCTGTCAGGGCCACTGGCTTAACCAGCCTGCCAGCTAAGACCTAGCCGGGAATCAAACATACCCAGCCTGGCATATAAACCTATAGCCTAACCTGCAGAATACTTTTTTACATGCACACCAACAATTGAGTTTTAATCTGATTAACACAACACCCCAAATACAGAAATTCTCATGTGAATACCTTCATCTGAACATAATCAGAGCAAGCTTGAGGAGATTAACGCATAACTCTTGCCCATTTTCAACCTGGATCCTATTTTCCAATCGATCCAGTGCAAAATCTCACAGATTGCTTCACTACGCATGCCTACGTTTTGCTCACTTGAGCATGCCTGTCCAATGTGGACAGCCCACTCTGTTTTGTTCAGCATATTGGCACTTACCCTGTAATGAGAGATGGTGAAGAGTTGTCTGTCAATTATGGTTGCGTGTCTAAATGCTTCACCGTAGTACTGCAAAACAAATGGTGAAAGTTGTCTGGTCATGGATAAACTGGACATTGAATATTTAATAAAAAATTAACAATAAAGTTGATTTTGTAGGGTGTATTAGCATGTTAGGAATGGATTGAAAAATGTTCCTTAAGACCAATTATTAAACCAATCCATGTAAACTGGGTTGTTAATAGACATCTTGCCCCAGGTTAACTATCAGGCAAATGTTGTTTACTTCTAATACAGAGCAAACAATGTTGATCTTGGTGGTAAAAATTGCATCCTGCCATATTTGTACACATCAAAATGGACAATGTAAAAGGAAGAAATGCGTACATCCAAAAATAGTTCAGATGCTGACCTAATTTAAGATCATAACAAAACTGTGAAAAAAGTCTAGCATTGTCTTGAGACTTGTGGCCACATTGCACAATATATCGCATGGTGGGCTTTCTTTCATCTTAACCAGAATGTGCATGAAGGCACAAACACAGATGCTATGTACGTGCAGCTCCATAACCAAGTATAAATATCCATCCCTCCCATGAAGCCTCCCAAAGTGTCCTTGCAATGTGGGCTGGTCCCATATACCATTTTGTGCAGTCAGCTCCCCCCTCCTCCTCCTCCTCTCCCCCTCGTTTCTCATCATGTCTCCAATTAAACTCCAACAAAACTCCCTCAGTCATATGACATGGATGTATGGAAGTGTCAACTCGGCCCCCACACTAATCAGAGGTTAAGGAGTCCTCCCACCCCAACACACACACACACACACACACACACACACACACACACACACTGAGAGAGAAAGAGAGAAAGAGAAAGAAAGAGAGAGAGAGAGAGAGAGAGAGAGAGAGAGACATACTGTTAATTAAAACACCCACTGATTCAGTGACTAAGTCAAACTGGTATAAATTAAACTCTGCTCTTTGGTTGCATTTGAATTATACTACTTGAATGCATTTTCATTTTGTGACTTGTAATTGGTGTGTGTCATTTGATGGTATAATTTGTACCAGATTTATTTTCAAGCCACAGTAAAGACCAGAGGAAGCCATTTGGGCATAATTAGCATCATGCTGAGCCTGCCATGTCTCTAACTGTGCAACGTTTCCCCTCCTGAAAAGAATCATATGTTCAAACAAGATCAGTTAAAGGAAGGCTTTGTTTATCAAATGATAGTGGTATAAAATTTCTCTGTGAATGTTATTGCTCACATAAAAATAATGCTGAGGTGCCAAAAAGCCATGCAACTGCAAATCATCATTTCCCTTTTTTTTTTTTTTAATCCTTGAAATTGTTCATTTAGCTTGATCATGTATGTGTCTTTTCATCAGCCTTGGACTGCTGGAACTTTTGTGTAACACAGATACATGCGTTCAGTACTTTTTAAATGTTCATCCATTCACATAAGTAAATGGATGAACAATACACAGCACATCAAGCAGTTCATGTTGAGAGAAAGCACACTAAGCTGGGATTATGTTGCTCCAAAATGAATGCAAGTCTATCCTCTTACAATTTGCTGCTGCAATGATCCATTTCTCCACAGGGACCAGCAAAGTTACATCTCCTCTTGTTTTACACTGCTGGACTGATGGACACTGCAATGGACTGATGATTCATAGAGAAGATGGGAAAAGAAAGAGGAATAAGAGAAGAGACATGTTGGAGTTAAGTAGCTGAGGTTCCACTATTTCAAGCTTAAACTCATAGAAATTGAATTAGGTTGAACTGGAACTTTATAGGGATTTCTAGCAATGCCAGTGAACCTACTGGCAGCCATCTCTGGAGAACTGATTGAAAACCATTATTGATACTTCCATCGTGACAACACAAGCACCACCGTTCATACGTGGATTTCTCTCTGGCACTGTGTGCATAGCTGACAACAACAGTGAAAGACCAAGTTGAAGTTAACGCATGAAATTAATTAAACTCATTGGCATACTGCTAAAGTTATTAAAATGTATTAGAAGACATTCCCACCCTATTTCAAGCTATTGTTAATATTAGCTAATTACATGTTGTCAGCTCAGTCGTTGTTAACAAAATTAGTGACTAAATGAACCAGGACAGCTCAGTCTCTGAAGACCTGTAGACTCAGGCAGGAGCCAGGCCCGAGACATTGCTATGCTGTATTCTGGGACATGGTGGGACATCTCCTCCAGCTCAAGACCTCCACCTATCCACCAGGTTCAGAGTGCTGGATGAACAGGAACTTCCTGGTCCCTCACTATTTGGCAAAACTAAGAAGTGTGAAACTGTCTTGGTCGTCACAGACAATGGGGGGCCAGACAAAGCCAGTGAAGGTTGGAGGATGTCCATCCGATGGTGGAAATTTGTGTTCATGTTCATTCTTAAAATCCAAACTGTTGGTCAGTTGGATTTCCATTCTGCCCATTCTTGCAAGCTGCAGTTGAAGGGTCTACCTGATGTGGCGTGGAGCTGATGTGACATCCATGTGACAGATCTGAGGTTAAAATCAGTGTCCTTCCTGTTAGTGTGTGTCCTATGTGTGATTGTGTCCTCATCGGGGACAAGGTGATCCTTTGTGGCTTTGCAAAATATAAAACCTCGTGAAGATAGCAGCGCTGTGTTTTACTGTATGATATCATCTGAAAAATAATCATATTCAGTATTCACATTAAAACAGCTGGAGAGCTTTTGGTTTTGTTTTTGTGTGTTTTTTTTTTTTTTTTTTTTTTTTTATACTGTGAAACCAGTACACCAACCAACCTCACAATTCTGCTAAGCACTTTTTTACTGCAAAAAGTTACATATAAACAAATGGACACACACACACATACACACAGCCCAGCTAATTAACTTAGCTGGGCTAAATTAATATAGCCCAGTTAATTAAATTCTCATACTTCTCAGAGCATAAATTACACATTTCCAATGCAGTCATGAATTACCTCAGTAAAGCTGTGTATCGCCAGCAATCTGAATCATCTGCAGACAGATCATCACTTGGTCACTTTTTCTAAACCTTGAAGTAGGCATTTTCACCAAAATAATTATGTTACACTTTAGTGCCTGTCTTGACAAAATGAGATGCTTCCTTCAGTGCGTCAGAAAGATCAGATCGCTCAAGGGTGTGTTTCCTCAGCTGTGAATGTCTGTCCATCTTTCAACAGGAACCAGAGGACAAACAAAAGCAATGCCCATTCACGAGCGTGCAAAATTTACACGTGAACACAGTATGTTCCAGATGGATTCTGTTTAGTTCTCTTAGTAATTCAGACACGATTCAAGCTGCAGATGAAACTGTTTCTAAACTAAATCCAGACATTAGGAGAGATTATAAAAAGTAGCTCACAGCCACAATTGTTTAAGTCTGACCTCTTGAATTCATGCTTGGACAAAACAAGAAACTGAACACTCCAACACCAAATTAGGTCATAATATGAGGGAGAGGCGAGCAAAGCTTTTGCTTTTTTTCTTTCTTAAACAGAAGCAACACTTAAATAAAGAAGCATTACGAACAAATATGTAATGGCACTAGTTCCTTGCACTGTATGTATTTAGATTATTCAAGGACTCACCACTTTATGCTCCTCAGTATTAGTGGGATGGACTCCATCCAAGGTCTTACTTACGGTGCCTGTACACACTGTGATGTTTTGATCCAACAAGGGAGCAGACACACCATTTGACGTTCTGTACAGTTTGACATTTCAATGATGTCAGAAAAGTAAGCTGGCTGCACAGAGGTCTAAGGTTGTTCTCATCGCTCTTTAACTTTGAGAGCAATTTATGTTGTAGTATTTGTATAACCTTGCAAGTAACTTAACTGATTGTAATGGTTTAAAACAGGAAATCCACAAATACAATTCCAATTTATATTTTCCTAGTGAAGTGAAGCCAAGGCACTCTTCTGTTGTGTTCCAATTTTTTTTCTTTGCAAAAACTATTATTTTCTATGGTTGCTGTACATGTTTCACATGGGAGATCCTGTCTGTTTTACTATCCATGACCCTAAAATCAGTCACAAAGCAGGTTTGGGTGATAAAAAACAAAACAGTTTATTTATGGTGTTATTGTTATTTAGAGCACTGGTGTGAAACTTGGCATAGCTACACAATTTAGTCTAAATATTGAATATAACATATTGAATATCATGACATTTTGCCAACTGTTTCTGCCCAACTATTACCATACTCCAAAGTTTAATACCACTAACACGTGTCTGAAGACAAGGCGGAGAAACACCACCAGAGCCATTGTAGTAAATAAACAGTTACAAGGTCCTGTAAACCAGGCCTTGCTAAACATTTAGTCCAGCTCAACGGCCCTGAACTGCATGTTTGGCTCACTAAACAAACTGATGAGAATCCCTGAACTGTCTGCGGATGGAGCAGAGGAGGAGCTGCACAGATAAACACCTTGACTGAATTAGATGAGACAAATTCTTCTACAGTTTGATTGGTGTGGGCTCTTGATGGTTGATGCAATATTTTTGGACTGCAGCTGCTGATAGCTGATATTAAGCTCCAGTATTCACGGTGAATGACCGTTGTCTTGATGAATTAATTAACCAAGCACATTCAGTGGATCCTCAGAAATGTATCCTCATAACCTCTACACTCAAAAGGAAAGTTCATGAGCTTATTACATAAACCTAAATTAAAATTTTTACTTAAATAATAAAGGTTACGTATTTGAGATGCTCTGTCACATTTACGAGTTTACGTCGGCTACTCCACATTTCTTTGTACTCAAGCTTGCCATCAGAAATGTGAAGCAAGCTTTCCTGCTCGTGGTGATTCAAAACCTTTGGAAAAGCGTCTTCTCAATAGTTCCACTTCCTCTTAATTCACTGTCTAGCTCGATTCATCAACATTGAATAACAGTGAATTGAACGGTGTGAATGTGCAACAAGGTGGTGCTGAAAAAGAGCGTATGGCCAAACTACTACATAAGAGGTAAAAAAAAAAAAAAAAGATTCATTAGTGGCACTGGCAGTGGCTCATGGGTAACTAATTAGTATGGCCAAGTGGAGTGACCTACCAGTACTTCACAAGCAAGGCACTCTTTCTGCCTGCTATGCTGTGTATTTGTTCCCTTCTGTCATACTGTTTATTGTTTATTATTTGATTAAATTTAGGGTTAAATTACACTGAAGGATTTAATGATTGTTTATGATTATTTTCACCTAGTTTATTGATGATTTCTGATTCCCTGTTTTTGTTATTTTGATTTACTACAGAAACCAGGGATTGATTGAAGGAATGCAATAAAAGGATAATGAACTGCATTTATTGTCATGCACTCTTTAATTGCAGAAACCATTCACCAGTGGGCTACAGAGAATATGTTTTGGGTTTAAAAAATAATTTCGACAACAAAGCATCAATAAAAATCAAAATGTCGTGGGAGAATTGATTTTATGTTATTGTTCTTTCATTTCATTTTTTCCCCCTTTCCTCTCTCATTCTTTTTGTTCCTGTCTTTGAGCCACACATGGGTTTAAGAATAAACTGCATCTCAGAAGCAGATACTACTGATCCATTGCATTTCCAACTAAACCGTTTAGTCCTTTAATTTCAAGTATTTACTGTGCGTGAGTTGGCACAGGGTCACAAGCAGATGAATCAATGGATCCAATATGACATTTTTTTAATCTCCTTGGTGGAAGACAAACAGTATAGTTGCTGCATTGCATGGAAGAAAAATTAGGATTTCTACGATGGCCAACAATGTTGATGATAGTGGGTACTGTCCTCTGTTATTTTACATATACTTGTTTTCCACTGCGGTTCTTCTTGGCATGTCAACCTACTGATTAAATTATGTCTTCCTGTCTCAAGGCAATCAGCTCTTCTCAGCTTGAGCTGATAGTGGCTCATCATATCCTCCTGACAATAAACATTACCATAACACACCCACACACCCCTGCACCTTTCCCATTATGTTATGAGCTCATTTTTGACTTTCTAGTCTTGAAGACATGTCTGAGGGCAAAGACAATAATAAATGTGACATGTTGCTCAGAGTTGTTAAAGAAATTAGTTAATCTCCAGGCAGGGGTCACTCAGTCACCTGTAAAGAAGTTAGACGATGCTGAAAACAAAGAGCTGGCCGATTGGGATTAGTGTGTGGTGAGGCTTTCATGCTATGGAAGACTGAAGCCGAAGATTGTGTGTGTGTGTGTGTGTGTGTGTGTGTGTGTGTGTGTGTGTGTGTGTGTGTGTGTGTGTGTGTGTGTGTGTGTGTGTGTGTGTGTGTGGATTTGTGTGTTTTTGTGCATGTGCTCCAGTCTCTTCCAGGATGGTTTTCAGGATTTACAGTAACTTAGTAATGAGGGCTGTAATGGGGATTGGGAAAGCCTAGGTTCAGCATAATGTCAGGACTGGGGCAGAGGCTGGGCTATCCCAGTCTGTCAGCTCCACTTGTACTTGCCTCATTATGCTGCATCCAGTGGGGTTCCTGGATCACCTGAACTGCAGTTAGGCTGCAGAGGCTGTTTATTTGAGTAGCTAAAGGCAGATGAATTTTGCAGCTCTGCATCTAAATACCTGACCCCTCCAGAGAGTCTGGTCTCCTGAGCATCCTGAATCATCTTTTTGGCATTCGAACCAGGCAGAGCTGATGTTTTTATTAGCAACCTCAGTCGACATGCACCTCTGGCTGCAGCATTGACTCTGACAGCCACAGGTGCATAACTCCCCAGAATCCAGACATGGGTTTTCCAGCCACCACTTCCTGCCCTGTTAGTTTGGGGAAAGTGAGGAGACCTTCTGCAATTCCAGAACCAAGTCTGTGGAATCATCTTTCAGCTGCCGAGTGAGATGTCATTGGTACAACGCCAAATTGGCAACTGCGTTAGCCAACTGAGCCATAGCACCATGCATTTTGGCCTGAAAATCATTGAGTTTCCCCAGGGCTGACTTTTAGGGAGACATAAAAAATGCTAAGAACTGGTCCATGGGAGGCAATGGCCCACAGCCAGTCCTCTCCCGATTATATACAGATGCCAGACGTCTGCAGAGCCCAGACAAGTAACCAACCCCTCAGGGACTTCTCAAACTGTTTCCAAACCACTTTGTTGAAGTCAGGCAGAAGGGCCACCATAACAAGCATGGGCCAACCTCGTCATCAGAGATGATCGGAGGGATCTCTGATCAGATGGCAGGTCATTGGGAGTACAAACTTGCTCTTTTTTTAAACTTATTTATTTATCAAATGTTTGTATAAGGCTATCGAGAAAAAAGGAAAAATCAGACCTCAAGTCATTCCTTGTTATTGAAGCAAAATTGTTAAAATGTGCAATAATCAAATAGGCCTAGCTTATATTACAGCTTTGCCTATAAAAGTGAAACTGCTCCTATAAGTAAGTCCAATAAAAAGAAATTGTAAATCCAAGCCTATTTGCAGCTTGATAAAAGCAAAATAGGTACACATGAAAAAAAAAAAATCAGTAAATAAAACTGACCCTCATGCTTTTAAGTATGCATTAATCAAACTAAATAAAATATGCTACAGCCTTGTTCCTGATAGTGTCACTTATGACATGACCTCAGTGGAGGGTCCAGACAAATAGCAGTCCAGTTCAGCCCCATATACTGGTGAAGGATAAGACAAGAAAACCTTTCCTGCTGTAGGAGCACTGGGGCCCATTCTGGGAACTAAAAAACAGGGAGTGGTGCTTACAGGTGAGTTCCTGGTTGTTGGGTAACCCTGTACCTAAACAGGACTTACACTTCAGCAGGACAGGCGAGTGCCTGCCACCCTGTGGGCCAACAACTCTCTAAGCAAAGTGTAGGAGTCATAGATGATAGGGTCAAGGGCAGGGAGGCCCAGGTGTCTTTGACACTGATAACCAAAACCAAGTTTCAAGCTTCACTTATTCCCATATCAGTCATGCTAGACTGAGGGAAAATTGCTTCAGTGTAGCTTGGAACACAAACACATAAAATACACAACAGACAATAATACACATACACTGCACATTTAAACCTTGCAAAGCCCAGTCCATAGATCATAAAAACACAGTGTGCTACCCCAAAATGCATTGCACAACTAATGCAAGCTTTAAAACAATAACATTACACATTAACTCAGTCAGTAAGGAGAAAAAAGCATTACATTAATGAAATTATGACGAATTGAGGACTCTGATAACAGATGGGCAAGTGCTGTTATGACTGTGGGGGGTTCTGTAACCTTTTTCCAGATGGGAGAGGTTTAAAGAAAAACTATATACAGAGTATATTTGAGTTGCCTTCTTGGAACTGGAACATCACCTTACTGCAGAGAAGGAGGCGAGGCTTGTGAAAGAGGTTGGGAGACACCAATTAGATGTAGTTATGTTCACCTCAGTGCACAGCACTGGTTCAGAAAGCTTACTGAGGGGGGATGATTCCTCTGCTGCTCTGGTCATGCCCAGGGTGAGGGGTGTCGGCCAAGTAGCTGCAGTCTACCCCAGTGAAAGAGACGGTTACTTCAGTGCAACTTTGAGTGGAAGAGGGGAGAGCTTTTACTGTTGTTTGCACTTATACACCATGACCTAACAACAGTTTACAGTCCACAACCTTTTTGGAGGCTATGAGTCGGGCATGGACGCTGTCTACAGACTCAACAGCTCTACTAGTGGACTTCACTGCTGCTGTGGTAAAGGACAGGGAAGCCTGTAGGGGTCTGACTGACAGGAACAGCCTGCCTTTTTTAAATCTGAGTTGTTTCATCTTCTGTGCGAGTCCCACACTGGCCATAACCAAAACTGTGTTCAAACAGGTTACTGCCATCCGCCATAACAGCCAGCTGTGCCTGAGGTCAAAAGTCGAAGAACACCTAGTCATGTGATTAAATCCCATGATCCCACGGTATTCCACTTCATATGAGCATATAAACTAAAAGGTTGTGGATTTTTTTTTTTATGACATTTGCAGTTTTCTCCAAGCGTATTTTATTTGATATGACAAAATGCACATAAAATAACAGCCGATTGAAATGCAGTTACACATGAGGTATGTTCAAACGATGCACCATACTATTGAATACAAAGACTAGAGGTGTGGGTAGGTATATAGGATGATGGATGGTTGGTTTGTTGTTGTATTTCATTTTGTTTTCTTCTGTCCCTATTCTTATTTGTTCCTTATGATAAAAAAAAAAAAAAAAATAGTAGTTTGACCTCTGGGTGCCCTTGAACTTGACCGTTGACCTAGATACTCCATATTTCAATCAGCTTATGCTTCACTCATTGCCCTAAAGTTTCATTCAAATCCCTCCATTAGCTTTTGATTTTGAGTATCTTGCATCTAAGATAAATACATACATCAGAGCACTGTTGAAAGCCATAGCGTTACTCAGCTGAACTGCTGCTTGTCCTTGTGCACTCGCTGCACTCTTCTTTGTTGAAGCTGATGCTCTATTAGTGTTGTGTGTAACATGGAAACAAACAGATATAAAAGTGTACAATTATCTATTATTTTCTTGGTTGAGCCCCGTCTCTGGTTACCCACCGACTAACAATTCAGCATCAGTCGGCTAACAGCATACTTATGTTGCGCTGAGGTCAGTGGAAAGAGCCTGTAGAGTGTGTGTGTGTGTGTATGTATGTGTGTGTGTGTGTGTGTGTGAGAGAGCATGTTTTAGATGCAGGCGGGGGCTGGGTGTTTGAGTATTCATGTCTTCAGAATAACGTGAAGAGCTAAAACACTGTGGAAGTCGGAAGCCCAGAAGTTTCCTTGTACTGATTTCTCCACATGCTACTATTACCTCACCTCACCGTGCTTTATAGAAACCAATGCATTCGTGCTACATTTCCATCAGGAGCAGATGAGTGGGTGAAAGTCTATCCAAAGAAAAGGGAAGCAGAAATCACAATAAACCTCAACCCAATCAATTATGGGACTAGAGGATGTATCTGTGTGTCTTTCCTGGCAAGGTTACTCTCTGTTTATACAGGAATCTCATCCACAGTATTATGTGGTCCAGCAACAAAAGATTCCATGATTCACATCAGTTTTTCTTCCATCCCTCAAGCAAAACCCTTTACAGCTGTTCTGGTGGAAATAGTCGTTTTTACTAAATCCACTCCAAACAGCACATTATTGGGTTAGGTTGACATCCATTGTACCATTGCACCACATTGCCTAATGCTGTTTTTTTCCAGCCTAAAAACCAAATTACAATCTAGAGAGCACTCGGTGCAGTGCAGACCTCCACCAACACTTGAATGATTCTCCAATTTGCAAAGCTGCAGCGACTGTAATGGTTATGTTGTTTATTGTTTGTCCTCCACATTTGACTCTCTGACAAAATATCACGTGAAGGCAATGGTGTTTAGCAGCTGACTTGGAAGGTTCGGATTTTCCATCGGCACATAAACATAACACATTAGTTATGATGACAGAAAAACAAAAGCTGTATAAATGTGGAAATCGCAGATCCGGTTCACAACCAATATCCAATTAACTGATCTTTGGGCCAAGGGCTTTCTGTCTGCCAAATTTTGGCATAGTGTGTATGTGACTTTCTTGCAAACAGTCAGATGGAGAGAAAACATAACTACCTCCCAACTTTTTTGGTGGATGTAACAAAGAATGTACAAGTCAAATATATAGATAATAACCTATAAAACGTCCAGTAAACTCCAGCCTTGAACCAAAACAAAGTGATTCTGTCCCATGTTTTATCCCATTTTAAGTCCCATATTAAGAAAGAGCACCAGTGCGGGATGCTTTCTTGAGTCATGGGTGGCTGCATTGATATATAAATATATCAGGCAGGGTGGTCCATTTCTGTATTTTTCCATTTATGATTATGTTTTTATATGCATTTATGTAATACTAAAAACTTTCAATTTGTCTTTCATACTTGGTTTCATAAAACGTATTATAAAAACTAAATGGTGGGAGAGGTGTCACAAATACATACCAAGTCAAGTAAAATTTATAACCAACTGAACAATGAGTACTGAGGAATATATACCATTTTTTATTAACTACTGTTCATGTACAGTGTATCCTGGGGTCTGCATTGTAAATTCCAAAAACCCATTTTAATGTATGTTTGAAGTAATAGCCAGATGGATTTCTGATGGAGACTATTAAGAAAAAATGTGCCATAAAAACCCAAACATTTGTGCTGTAAAAAAGAGAGGGGAAGGCATCCAGATGTATGCTAGGACCTGTTGGAGGCGAGGCGGTCTCACTGGAGTTTAATGAGAGATATTTCTGTGGAATTTCTGCACTAATTACCCTCCCCAACATCTCAGCCAGGCCCACCAGCCTCTCTCCCCTACTGTTTCATCAAAAACTCTAAAAGCCCTCAGGAATGTAAGCGCGGGCATCACACTGCATATCAGCAAACCTGGAGGAGAAGGGATGTGAATATGTTGTGTTGTGTGAAAATGACTCAGACCCTCCTTGAAATAAATTGCTCGAATATGAACTTGGGATGTCTGCATATTCTAGAGAGCCAAATTTAAGACTTTAATGAGTTGTTAGTACTACCTGCAATTGTATTTTGGATCAATTTAAAAATCAAGATATAAACACAACACAGATTAAGGGAAAAAAAAGCCTCTCTCTGGTTGAAAAGGCTCTGAAAAAAGAAAAAAAAGGAGGCTCTATGGTGAGTTCAACATGTTTATCAAATTGTATTAATCCTGTTCTGTCTGAGAGGGGGCATGTATGTTGGTCAATGCGACCATCTACAAGTGCAATATTATTAATTATTATTAATTATTTTAATGGTATGACTTGAGTCTTTCTCTTAGCTGTCAGGAAAGTATTTTGAGGATTTTTGCAGGTTTCGCATCACTCCACTCCGCCCTGGGAGCTGTAACATCGTCAAAACCTGCTTAACCACGCAGAACAATTAACATGGCTGCACACTCTCAAATTAGAAAACCACTTTCAACTAATCACATGCAACGGTATATGCAGAGCAGTTGCTTTTAGGTGTTTCAGAGTTTTGTGGTGTCAAGCATCCAAGCAAATTATCATTGTTTAAAACTGTTCATGTTGGCCTAATTTGTTAGCTAAGTGGCCACAGCTGCTAGTGAGCTAACATTACTAGTCTAGCCTCCCATAGCCAAACATGGCAGGTAGTGGCTATATTTTAGGAGGAATCTCTGCCACTTTTCGAATTTGTTGTTTTGTTCGGCAAGGTCTTCCTAAGCCAGTAGAGATGGAACTCTAGGAATCCTAACAACCATTATAATCCTCTCTTCCATGTTGCCATTGAAAAAGGGATCCACAACGACCAAACATCCTTTATTGTTGCTGCAGAGGAAGTCCCACAGCTCAAACAAAGCCAAGCTGAAGGGAGAGTATACAGCAGCGCTTCTCACAAACAGATGGGGAAAACCATGTCAGTAAACCTGGCAAGGACAAACCTAAACCACCCAGGAGGTACAAGGTATGGTGCTTTCTACTGAGCCTATACCAATGGGATATGTGGACTTTAAAAATGTGCGAAATAACTTTATCAGCATTGAGTAACAGGGACTCACAAGCCCGCAGCTACATGAGGAAGTGGTCAGGGCTGCTCACAGTCTCAGTGAAGCAGGCCGATATGGGGCAACAAACAACAACAGACCAGTTCAGCAACACATATGGGTCAACCACTGATCTGAAATAAAACTGGATCGCTGACGATACAGTTTTGCACTTCAATAATGGGAGGAACATGGAGCTGATCATATCGACAAAACTGCTGTGATGCACACAAAGAATATCATATCATAAATTTATACTTAAACATTTATTGTAATTTGGAAAGGTTTTGAGATACACAAATTAGAAATTTTTCATTGCATTTCCTGTAATTCAACACAATCTAATAAAATACTTTCTTGAGTACAATTGAGGTAGCATTATTTAGGATATAACTGGTGTGCATACAAAAATAAACATCTCTTAGCCCTGATACACTTTATGGGCCCTATCTTGCACCAGAGTCGCTAAACCCGTTATTTGGGGATTTAGCATTGCGTAAGAGGCGTTCCCCTGCAAAAGTTGCTATCTTGCGCACCTGCCGTTATCCCTAAAACACCTGCGCTACCCGTTACATTATGCATAGGCGTGGTTTGGGCGTTACGGCAATTAAACCAATCAGTGTGCCAGGTGCCATTGCCTTTAAGAGCAGGATGTGCAATCCTAAATCCGCAAACTGAAACCCGTGATGGAGAGAGGAAGGTCGCAATTTAGTACTATCTCTGCCATTTTCTCAGCGCTTCAACTGAGGCTAAAGCAAGGTGGCTTTTTATTCGGGAGGTGGAGCCGCATGTGCACGTCCACATGTGTCCAAGTGGACGCGCATTGAAGGCGCCTGGGCGCACTCTTGTAAAAGCCCAAATGGAAAAGTGGGTGGTCCTGAGCACCCGCTATCCCGCTAAGTGTGTGCGCAAGATAGCAATTGTAGGGAAAGCGCATCAAACACGCGCACGGACACACCTCCAGGCGCAAATAACGGAGTCGGCATAATGTATAGCGGGTAGCGCGGGTGCAAGATAACGTTTAGGGATAGCGGAAGCTGCTAAATGCGCAATTCACGGGTAGTGGGTTGTGGCAACGGGTAGAGGGTGGTGCAAGGCGTTATATCATAACCATGTTAAAATCATGGCCTGGTGTAGGGTTTCGATGGTACACTGTCCCTTACTCCACCAGGATTGGCAGCGGCTACTGAGCTGTACAGCCAGCAGGAATAAGCACAGGACCCAAATTGCAACAGAGCTCTGTCGTTTACTTCGTTGCAGCATGGAAACAGGTACATACACCAGGGTAGACAAGCCAAAAAACAAGGACCAACACCCTATATATATATAGTCCCCATCCCCTACCACTGGCAACATCAAAAAGGGGTGATATTTAAGATTACAATATACAATATTTACAGATACAGAGTCCTTACACCCTTCACCCACAAAACAATATAAACATATTTAAATGTTACACCAAACAGATTTACTAAATCTTTACCAACTAAACAATAAATCAACAAAATAACTCCTTCCCAACCTCCCCCCTCCCTTCAGTTCACTTGGCTTGCTCCAATGAGGCTGACTGCACACACCAGACCCTCATCAGCAACCCTCTCATGGGCGCGCCTCCATGAGGATGTTGATCTCAAGCACCACCTCAGAGAGAGAGAGAGATCAGGACCAAATTCACAACATAACAAAAGAAAACATCTGAAAATAACCCAATTGTGTGTGTGTGTACCAATCCCCTAAATAGAATCCGTCTTTAGCAGACTGCCACAATCACAATCACTACAACTGCATAAATAACACATCTTAATCTGATATATATGTGTTTGGGGTGTGCATAATGGAGCTGTGCACCTGCTTAGTGAGGGGATGCCTGCAGCTCCCTCACACCTGGGAATAAGCAATTAGCAAATATTTTCTTTATTCTGCTTAGACAAAATCAATTTACTCATATTTATTTACAAAAGAAGGGCAAAGGAATTCCCTCTGCTGTGTTATGGACATTTGCACTTTTATAAATTATTATAAAAACGTAAAACCGTAAAGGTTGCATTTTAATCCACAGCCTGCAATTTATGGTGACATTTTTTGCCATTATGGTGTACAAACAAAATCAGAGTAACAACACAAAGACTTAAGGGGTTACAATTTTGTAATAATTAGACTTATTAAGTAGCTAGCATGTAACTATTACTGTTGCTGCCTCGTATCATAAGGTAATTACAGAGTAACTGAACACATTATTAACATTTTGAATTGGACATTTTATTGGGACTTGCTCTGTGTAGTTACAGTACGTTAGTAAGCGTTAAGGTGTGCAGGCTGTAAAATAAAGTGATGCTTGTTCTCCTCTTATTCACAGTAACTACCGAGGAACTACAAGGTGCTCTGGCTGTACAATAAAAGCAATGCTCGTTCCCCTCTTGTGCACAATAACAGGGTAATTACAAGGTGTGTGGTCTGTAAAACGGAGTGGTGCTTGTTTCTGTCTTGTTCACAGTAACTACAGGGTGAGTACGAGGTTGTCCCCCTGGTAAGTATAGTTTACCAGAAATCACACACATCAATCTGACTGCTTCTGCAATAGGTGGAGAGCACGTGTTTAGTGACATTTCTGCAACAGCATAGCATACACAAAGGATCTCAATATGGAAATAACACATAGTAACCGACTTCTGAGAAAACATGAGAGTTTTATTTAAAAGATATCGACAAAATAAGTAATTTCTGAAAATCTGTTTAAGGGAGAGTGGTTTCTCTCTCTCTTTTTTTTTTAGGTCTCCAATTTTCAAATTAGTTTCCTCAGCTGACCACAATACTCCTTCAGTGTCCCAGCTGATTAAATCAATATTTAACAGGGAACAGAACTTTCAAAATGTTAAAGTTTATAGCCTATTAGCTTTCTGATGCAATAGGGGAAAACAACAGCAGGGAGGAATCAGGGCAATCAAACTGCATTGATCCCTGCCTGCTATTGCTTTTGGTTGGCTTTAAGTAACACTTTGGAGGGAGTAATATCAAACAGAGCTGCTAGAGTTGACTGACTTGAGGCAAAGCTTGCAAAGTTGGTTTGGGAAGTGTGAGCTTTCTGGTGGCGCTGTGGTCGCCTGATGTGCCATCTGATCTTGTGTTACCACCACCTATTGCCCAGTCTATTTAAAGCTACACTGAACAATATATTTTTAATTGTAAAATGCAATAGCAATGTGAAAGTCATCACTGTGGGTGTCTTTCTATCATAAGATTTAGTTACCCTGCTGTTATTGCCCTTTTTTGAAGTTTGAAAATTTCTGTATCAAACTGAGTAAGCTCCTCTCTGCTCTCCACTTCACTCTGTTGCCTTCAACTTTATTCAAAACTTCTCTGAAATCACACATTCTGCAGATTAACATATCCACATTTCAGATTAATGTGTGAGTGTCTCTGTTGCTGCAAGCAGCATAGTGGCAGGATGAAACGTTCATTCAAAGCAGCTTACCTTGTAGCTGGAGGACTGCAAATAATCGAAAATCATGCAAATAATCGAAATTATCCAACAAGAGCCTTGTGAGAATGAAATGTATCCTTCATTGCTATCCTCAAAAGATATTTTTTGGTTCAACTTTAGGTTTTGTACAAGCGATCTACGATGAACCTGGAAACAGGACTGACTCTGTATGGCTACGTATGGTCCCAACACCCTCTAGTGGTTAGAAATCACAAAGTGCAGCTTTAAGCTGTCAAACTCGCCTGCTCATTCTCTGCTTCTGCTCGCCATGCTGCTTGATGCTGCTTATGGAAATTTCTTTCTTTTCTTTGATGTATTTATGGAAATTTCTTTCTCTCTTTTCTTTGATGTTAACTGCATTCCATTGTGCTGCTGTGTTAAATTGAATTTCCTTGTGGAGGATCAATAAAGGTACATCTCATCTTATCTTTGCATCTCACATCATACACCACCACCCCAGCATCCACACATGGGCTCTCTTTCATTATGAATACTGCATGGGAAATTGCATTGACTTCTCATTATACCATGCAGGAAATGATATGAACCAGAGCCTTGATGCCAAAATAAAATCTATATGTACATTTATTCTTATTGACTCACTGAACTGCAACCAGCCTCAAAAACTCCATTTAGTTATTCATATCAAAACAGAGACTCAGACATGAGGTGAGCCAATCAGACACACCATGTACATTTGCTGCACAGTCCTTTAACCTCAAGCCTACTACTAAGAGGGTATAATAGCACACTGGGAATTGCAGACTGATGTGTTTCTTAGCTGTGTGATCACTACTGTGATGTACTGTGATGTGATGCTGTACGGGTTTTCCATTATTATTCATCATGGAGATGAAGGACCACATTGTAAAAGTTCCAAGGAAAAAGGACAAGATAAGACCAGATGAAGGCCAAGGAATGAAGAAAAGAAAATTAGGACTGTAGCCTTTGATGGAAACTTGGACTTTACATCAGAAAAAAAAAAAGTATAAACTAATTACGCCTTTGGAGAATCGTGGATTTTTTTCAATATCCAAAGGTCTAAATTGCTGTCTGATTACAATGCTCATCAAGCCATCAAGATAGTGTAGTCTTCAACGGGCTTTCAGAGTCAAGTCCGACAGATAGGGAGCACATATAAGTTTTACTGCAATGATAATATCGGACTACTGGTGTTTGAAGTTAGCGTCCCTAAGGACTTAAAAGGCTAGGAAACAATATCAAGACCAAGACACTGTATGCTGCTGCTCCTGCCAGTGCTGGCCACACCATCTATGGATGAATTTCCATTTTGAAACTGAAACACCTTGTGGGAGTCACACCACTTTCCAATGGCAACAGCATTCTGACTTTTTGATGTATTTAATGGTGTTTATTCTGCTCGGAGAAGGCATCTCGTGGTGCATTGTTCCAAGGACTTTTGGAATGATTCCTCTCTAAAACTGCAACTACGCCGTGTGCGGTACTACTTGAATACACACCAATGTGTGTGGAGTAATACATAGTTTACTGTCTATTATACTTCATATATTGCAATGAATGCAAATGTTTTGTATCCTGTGTGACCAACTGTCTGTGAGAAGTTAGTTACTACATTGGTTATTAGTATTTTCCTAAATCACCCATCTTAAGACTGCCTTTTTTCAGGTCTATGTACTGTAAATCAGAACTTCTTAACTGACATGCATGGTAAAGAGTAATTAAATAAATGTCTCTACATTAATGTCCCCAAAACATGACATTCATTGCACTTGGTGAAAAAAAAGTTGTTTTGTTTCTTAAGCCACTTAACTTTATTCTTTGAAGGAATCCACAGTACTTCAAAGTATTGATTACTTGCCAATGGTACACTAATTCTTGTATTAATATCAGCTGATAAACAATTGGGTTAATCATTGTTAGGTAGCTGTGGTGTGCTGCTTTTTCTTGGCACCCTGAAACTCCAATAGTGTTCTTTTTTCTAACATTTTTATTTACAAAGAAGGTTTACATCATATCATTTTTCCTATTTCTCTGCGGACAGGAGATTAATTACAGGCACATTATCAGAGAAAGCCATTAGATGACAGTGATTTATTTCGATGGCAGCAGTACTTCATCAAATTTTGCTTTCCTTGATGTCTTTGGCTGTTCTATCCACTGAGCCATTGCTCAGTGAGGCAAAGTATTCATTTTCTAAGAAGATTTTTGTAGTTATGCAGCTCCCTGTTTGTTCATATCCTTAAAGAAAATACTAGGTAATCCTGCTAAAGTTGTGCAGCCATAAAAAAAACAAAAGCACCGTAGGACTTTTATTCCCAATGTGCCTGGGAAAACGTGAAGAGCACACTGAGAAGCCAGACCTCCATACTGCCTGTTTTCAGTCCCACTTCACTGGAGATTGTGCCAAAATTGGAATGAAAAGCTCATTCTGCTTCTTTCTCTGAACAGCAAAGTAGCCAGAACCCCCTCCAAGCTGTCCTCTGAATCCCAGTTGCTCTCCTTTATGAAAAGGCAACATACTCTAAACACTATGTGGACCAATTTGGTTTAGGGTGTAATGCTTTTATTATTTAGACTGCAAGCTGCTTGAGCAATAGTGTATTACAGCATTAAGCTTCAAACCACTCACACCCCTCCATACTTGTGGCTCTTTGTTGTCTAGCAAATACCTTGCTTTTCAAGCCCCACTGATATTTTTCAAAATCCAGAAATTGTACTATTGTGAATAAAACAGAAAGTACAAACAAAATAAGATATAAGTTAAAAATCAGCTTCATTCATGGTCCTCAACAGACAAATAGGGAGATATTTCTTAATAAATCATTTTTCTTGAGTTAAAATCCCTCCCTCCAGACAAGGATATACTTACAATTGTAATACATACCTTGACTGTCAGGTTGTGGCTAATTTGACGAACTGAACAGGACAAAATCTGATTAAGGCTGATGGAAACACTTTATTTGCGATAATGATTACACACCAGGCGCCAGTGTCATGCTTTTCTGCTCCATCAGATGACAAGCATGACAAAGGAGAAGCCTGTGCCGGTCTGTGAACCACTTTTAAGGGCCGGTGTGGTTTTGTGGATTGCCCCCTGCCAGATAACGCCTCCCTTCCCCAGTTAATCCCTATAGAACAATCAAAGAGCCACAATAACAGCTGTAAGTGTGATTTAGCAGCAAGGGAGGCATCCTATGGCAAGGGAGCAATCTATGGCATGACACTGGTACTCCCGGGTATGTGATGGATGGCATCTGAACAGCCATTTGAGCCCCTATATAATGGGCAATTGTATACCATCTCTTGGCTATATTTAACACAGCCATGCCTTACTGATTTGGGACTGCAATAACCATTATTACCATCACAAGGGGCCCATTCAGTTTCTCCACTTTCTCATTGGCTACGTTAATATATAGTGGAAAGCACTCTTTTCAGGACAAATCACATAATGTAGTTGATGGAGACCTGCATCTATTCACATTTCCTTTTGCCGAATGTACAAAAGCAAAACAGTTTCAGCTCAGTATCAAGCAAGAATGCAAAATGTAATGGCTGGTCTTTGATGGCAGGTAACGTCATCACCTATAGAGTGCGACAGGTGGTGGCATCGCCCGGCACCAAAGACAGACTTCACATAGAGTTTGGTTTGCGGTTAAGTTACTCTTTAAAAAAAATCTGTGTCAAATACGACATTTTCCTTTAATTGATTTTATCAAATGTCACAGTTTATACCGTGTTCAAACAGCCCGTCACATCAGGTTTGAAGCACCAAGGTGCCCATGCTGTTCACACGATGCACCGTCAGGGGAACTCGCCCTGACTTCTTCTTCTTCTTCGTCTTCTTCTTCTTCTTCTTCTTCTTCTTCTTAAGCTGTTTTATAGGCAGGACCTGCAACACATCACATCCAAAAATAGAACAGGCAATGCAGGGTTGCAGCAAGTCTCACCGTTGTGTAGTTTGACAGACATGAGCAGTGTGACCAGACGGCCTGTTTAAAGTGGGAGAGGCTGAATTTACTGCTTGACGCCTTGATGTAACTGCTTGATGTCATGACGTGTGCTGTCTGAACACCTTTCTTTTCTGACTGACACAAATGTCTGGAGACTGCTGTCAGCTTCTTGAGCTCTGTCCACCCAATTTAGTTTTTTTTTTAAATTCTCACCGGGTTACTGGTACACTGCACATTGAACAAAAACAGAAATCTATTCAATGATAGGAAGGTTTTAAACAAGTAGGCTTGTGGGCTATGAGGGTAATGGTAAATAGGTAAACATATCTTTAGGGCAACATCTGATTACTGAAGAAAAAAGAAGAAAATTACATGAATTCCCTCATAAAGAGGGTGATTTAATAAGATAAGAATAAGTTAGATATGCTGGGCTTGTATGTCCTCACATGCCCTGGTGATTTGGAAAAAATGAAATGGCATTAGAGGGAACTTGCCAGTGGGCTTTGCAAACACAGACAGACGCATGCACACATGCACGCACGCACACACACACACACACACACACACACACACACACACACACACACACACACACACACACACAATAGACGGCTTGCTACAATATTTTCTCCAGTAGCACAAAGTAGTGCAGAGATGGGAATGTAACTTCCCCCAGACCCCCACCACACACACACACACACACACACACACACACACTTACTCTCTCTCATGCAGAGGTAGAGCATGTCTCTCGCCCCCTCGTCTCATTCGTCCAGTATGTAGCATAGCTGCTTGTAAAGTCCTCCCCACCCCGACATGACTTTCAGACTGGCATGCTAATTGAAAACAGCACTGTTCCCCCAGTTCCTGCCTTTTCAACTACCTCACATAGACACTGGCACACACACAGACACACACACACACACAATTAGACATAGGCCTACTTCAACACAACAACTCACACACACACATGGACTTGAAGAGCATATGCTGCAACGGCTCGAAAATAGCATTGTTAGCTGTGCAGTAAAATTGTTCTTTATACCCAATTTAGCATTTTAAAATATAGAGGCTTGGTGCGTTCTCGTGCCCCACCATATACCTATAAAGTCTAGCACTATGTGGTATGGAGAGGGGAATGAATAAAGCCTGTATTTGCCAGGATGCCATTTTATTTTAATAGTCTGACTATTCACTGCCCTTGTTTAAAAGCTGCCGCAATCAGCTGCCAACATGCTTTGCACGTCCATCCATCTAAAATGAAAGAAGGTGACAGCCCGCTTCAAACTCTCTCTCTCTCTCTCTCTCTCTCTCTCTCTTTCTCTCTCTCTCTGTTCCCCCTTGCTATTTCCTTTGTCATCACAGAGAAAAAAAAAAGTATGACAGTAAAAAGTGTGATGGTGAATCATTGCAGCATACTGTGCTAAGTAGTGAAAGTCTTATTCAACATATAGGAATGTCCTTTGAGAAATCACATCATAAACCACAGAGCTTTAATAAGCACTTTACGGTCTTATGACACACTCTGCGTATTATCACATTATAGCAAACACGAGACACTGGACAACTGCAAAGGTGGTGCTGACAGTGACAGGAAGTAGACGGATGCTCATGATGGAAATGAAAATAATTATATGCAGCATCTGCACAACAGCACAGTTTTCTATCACCAATTGTATAAGACAATGGTGATTCTACCTATAGCCAAAAATGTCCCCCAGCTGCTGTTCAAACCTGTACAAATCCTGTGGTGCAACAGTGGATTTTGTTCAGTGCTTCAGCATGGAACCAACTACACAGAACCTTAACATCTCGAAGAACCTCTTTGTTAATAACTAGCAAATTAATGAAGAACACAACATTTTGGTTTTGGACATTTCCTATATTCTTAAATAATTTTTTAAAGCACTGTTGGATTAGGGCTAGGCTTCTATGTACAAGCATGAGACCATGGTGCTATGGAGAACCGAAGGGTTCTCCACCCATAGTTGTAGACATTTAAATTGTGTGAACTGCACAAATTTACAGATTTGCTTGATGAAATGACTGTGTGGTTGTGTGAAAAGATCAGTTCCATATTGTACTGTGTAGAAGGAGATGTTCTAAATTGTGTTGTCGCTTTGAATAAAAAACTCCATTTTATGGGAATCTTTTAATTACGTTCTTATTAATATTCAGTATTTGTTATTTATTCAACATTTGCTTGTCTGAGTTTGATTTAAACTCTCAGCACTGAAAGTGATTGAATACACATTTCAATTACTACAACAGCTACAGCTGTACTATTAGTTGTAAGGAGAAATTTTGAAAGTTTTATTTATTCATTTTGAATCCAGTAATGGGAGAGAGAGAGAGAGAAGGGGACATGACAATGGTGTTAACATCTTATTAGGAAGAATCTGTAAACGAGAATCTGTAAAGAATACTTTAAAAGTGTTTATCATGCATTTTTGCAATGAGATACTCTGCCTGATATGAAGATCCTCTGCTTGACATAAAGAGTGCTGTGGCTTTGATCATAGAATTTGACTGTGCAGAGGAAGTATGGTGTGAAGTGACATTTTGATGCTACCTTTCTCTGTGTGTTTGTGTGAGTGAGTGAGTGAGTGAATATGTTAGAGAGAGAGAGAGAGCGAGAGAGAGAGAGAGAGAGAGAGAGAGAGAGAATAGAAAAAGAGAGTGAAAGAGACATTTAAATGTTGACCAGTGTGTGTGATTAATCATTCCTTCCATTATGCCTGTTGGTCTAATTCCTGTTATGTTGTTCCTTGTTTTTGCAGTAGACAACCTTAATTCAATTTTCATTGGTTTATCTTGGCAGCATTATGAACTCAAGAAACTGGCACACAACTAATTCCAGTACCTTTTGTTTTAGCACCTTAGCAACTCTCCATAGCAGCTGAGTGAGATAAGCTTTACAAAGCAAATTATAGCATTTCTCCATTTTAGCTGCTGGTTAAAGCTGCACTTACGTTCTGGAGTTGAAGTCAATTTCTTTTATCAGTCTAAATGAGGAAGTGGGACTGCAACAGACACTTTTCACTGTTGCATCTCAATTAAAACATCAATGATTCACCCTGTTTAATTATAGTGCACCCACATATCAGAGCAGGGACTATAGGCTGATGCAAAGAAGGAAATCCTAAAGTGTCCTCCAAACAGCACTGACACATGATGGCTGAACATTTTCTTGTTATAAGATTTCTTTTTCAAATTTTATTCATCAAGGGGGCAGAATCGAATCAAACTGCACAGAATGAAGTAAACGAAATAAGACAGATAGCATGATCCCACTTGGAAATCACAACAGGTTTAAGAATAGAAATACAAAGAAAGATAGAAAGAATCTGGAATATATAGGAGAATATAATCCAGATACAGCGCCACTCTGCCTTAAAGAGCCTCAACATCTCACCAGACCTGAGCACCACAGCCAGCGGTTCACTTGCTGTGGCAAACAACAGTAGGGAAAGTGGGCATCCCTGCCTCGTACCCCAACTGAGAAAAATATTTTCTATTTTCATGTCAAAATATCCTACAACACTACGTACAGCACTGACAACCAAATGTGACCCTACAGCAGCACCGCTCAGAGCAAGCAGAGCTACAAGTTTATGCAATTATGCACAATTACAGCTTCAAGTTATGTTAGTGCACGCCTTACTGACAAAGAGACTGGGAATGCAAACAGTAATTGTGTGCAATAATTAGTTTACACACTGCATTGTTGTTAGGTGTCCAACAACACATTGCTGAAACATTGTTTTTCATCCTCCTCTGGATTTCAGAGACCATACAGCGATGAACTTGGCCTGTTAGAAATCTCAGCCATTATGGGCTCTAACAGCAAATGTATAAATGTGAGATCAAATGAACGAATTTGATTTCAAATTCTTTAGGATATTTAGGATTTAGGATAAGTCTGATAATCTTCCATCTTAGTGGTTTTTGGACAAACAAGCACTTTGTGCACACACCAGTTGCCACTTACAGCTACATTTCATTCTCAACATTACTGTCAAATAATCTTCTTTCCTTTAAAAATGCTCAATATTCTGAACCCATCCCAACACACACACACACACACACACACACACACACACACACACACACACACAGGCCCTCTCATGCTGAAGCAGTCAGTCTCTGTGTTCCTGCTTCAATAATTCAACCAGTCAGTGAAACACATGCCGTTTTCCAAAATTAAAACTTACTTCAACACAATCATCCCAAGCAGCCTCAACTGCCGATGGATAGTGCATCTAAAATCTCATCTGTGTGTTTGTGCGTCTGTATTTGCACTTACATGTGTTTGTGTGTGTGGAGTTCTGCAAATGCACTTTAAAGGGAAGCTTTCAAGGTGCTGGAGGTGTGAAAACACACACCGGCCTGTCAAACCAAAGGCTGCTGGCAAACAAACAAAACTTCATGGCCAGTCCAGAAATGACGCTCAGCTCAGGTGATGTGCGCAGCTTCAAGCTCAGAGGTCCATCACGTCACGGCTGTGGCAACAGGCTAACAAGAAGTTCAGAATAATTGCCTGTAGATGTTTAGTGTTTGGTGTGTGTGACCATTGTGTGAACGGCAGATTGGACGGCAAAAGGCCTCAAACCTCTGGAAAACATATCGCCTAGTGGCATGCTCTTGAATGGTCACTTGGATGGTACATTTGTTACCGGTTAGTTTATTTGTCAGAGTAGAATCTTTATTATTTATGACTGACAATTTTCTAGACAAATGAAATAAAAGTAAAAGCCTCAAAATGAAGCAAACAGTTTGACGATCTCATCTCTACTCAACGTTAGCAGTCCTTATTGAAACTTTGATAGGGAGGATATTTGTTCTGTATGAAACGTAACGTACTGATAATAATTCTGAAGAACAAGTGTCTGAGGTCTTTCCTATAATGTCGGCTCTTCCGAGTAAAAACACTTAGCTCCTCTCCACCCATGGGCACACTCTTGAGTCTTGGCTTCGAGAGAGTCTATAAAAACATTGTTTCAGTTTTTATTTTAGTAACGTTGGTTTACCCAGCAGCCTGTTAAATGCCACAGCAGGCCATCAGTGGTTCTGGTCACCAGGAAATGTTACAGAGCTGCTCCAGCATTCCTCTGACTAACAGCCATGGGTGCATGAGTGTGCAACCAACGGTCAGTAGACATGGAAAATAAGGGAAAACATTTTGACTTTATCCAAGACAAACACAGAAGGATATTTCCTGTTGTGAAACCTTTGGCTATAATTGCCGTTTTTTTTATTTTTTAAAAAATATATCAGATAGTTGGCCATGAATAAAAGATAACCAAAAATAGTAGCCTTAAACACCACACTCTGTCCATTGTGCTACACACGCGATATTTTTGCTGACTTCAAAACACTTTAACTGCAACAGTAACAGAACAATTGTACCATGGGCCCGTTTTACCACCAACAATAACTGTCTTTCTTCAGCAGTGGGACAGTCCTCAACTTGACTAGGAACCATTTTTTCAACCCTAATCTCTTCCTTCTATGAGAATTGTTACTGGTCAGCATGTCTGAAAGCCACTGGCTTGATTCACGCACATTTCGGCTTGGAAAATTCCAGTTTGCTGCCATGACACTGAAGTAATGATGCCAGATTGATGGAGTCAGAATTTATTCTTTCTTCTCGATGGCAGAGGCTAGACATTAAGGGCTCTAGTTTCGCAGACCAGGCGAGGCGGGGGCGTAGCGCAGATGCGCTTCGCCAACTGGGTGTGGCCAGGCAGATTTTCCAAGTTTGGCACGCCGTTCTCGGTGGCGCAAGTACTCCGCCATCCCTCCTACCGGCGGAGGGGAGGAGAGAAGGCATGGAGTGGGTTTGACACAGCCGATTCACATGTAACCAATCAAATGAGCCCCTGTCCTTGCCTTTAAAATGCGCTGCGTGAAGGCGTAATGAAAGTTTACACAGCTGACATGGAGGTCTATTGCCGCGGGCGGAGCGGAGCTCAGGAGACAGGCGCGGAGCGGAGACCGGCGAGCAGTGCGCACACGTCACCAAAACCTCACAGGCAGGCTTCCGGAGTGTCAGGCACATGAACGATGCAATAAATACCGAAAAAAACACTATTCAATGCTACGATCACAATCAGCACATACATATATCTCCATGTCAACTGTCCCGTCACAGCTGATGTCAGATCAAAGGAGATTGGCACCGTTTGTGCTGATCGTGAGGTTTTGGTGATGTGCGCCAGCCAGCCAAACTTCCACTGCGCCGGCTCCGCTCCGCCTTGCGCTGAAAGTAGACGTGGTTTCAGGAGGCGAGCTTTTGGCGCACCTCGGCGAAGCCTTTTAGCACGAAACTGTCACTGCGCCAAGCCGAATCTGTCGGCACCTCCCCCCGCTGCGCCGCCACTCCCATCTCGGCGAACCTCCGCCTGCGAAACTTGGACACTGTCCGCCTCTCCCGCTTCGCCGGTCGAAACTAGCTCTGCGCGGGGTTCGCCTCACTGCGCCACCCCGCGCTGCGCCGGGAAACTAGAGCCCTAAGTCTCTTGGTTTTTTTTATCTTGCAAAATTAAACTATAATCGGTAACACTTTACAAAAAAAGTACAACAATTAACGTTAGTTAACGTTACTTAATGCCGTAATGGTTAATTAACTGTTAGGTCATGATTATTATGGCATTTACTAATGTTAATAATATCTACAATAACCCTTAAATGACATACAAATTAATACTTTAGCATGAACAGCATTAGTACATGATTCTTAGACACATTAGTTAACAGTTAGTTAACTGTTACTTAATGTTTATTACCTGTTACTAAATGTTTATTACGGAATTAACTAACATTAATTGTTATACTCTTATTGTAAAGTGTTACCCTATAATCTGTTCATTACTTAGTTAAGTATCTATGGATTGCTATTGCTATTAACACCTAATGGACCTAATCACGTAATAATAGTATTCAGGCCAATAATGCAAGCATTCATTGGAAACTTTGAGCTGCTGGACTTCCAAAGCATGGTCAGCCAGGAATACTGAAGGTCCATGACTTGAGTGACACCCATTGTTGAAACACATGCATGAAAAAAAAGGTTTAGTATCTTAAGCTATCATTGTTCGTCTTGCTACTTAGCAGATTGGAGAGTGCTGAAGGCAGAGCAAAGACAAACACTTAATGAAGCCAACGCTACGACAGTTCAAATTATAAAGCTCTGCTCTTTGACCTGCAGGTGATGAAATGCCTGCATTCCCATGAGCTGTCTCCCCCTGATTCTTGGCACCAGACTTGCAGTGACTGCTGATGGGCCGTGCAGAGAGGTGACTAAACTGCAGGAGGCTGTTTAACGGGTTAAAGTGATCAGACAAACAGACTAGAGGTAATGTCACTTCTGCCCCACGCTTTATTTCCTGGACTTTTGCGCTGATGCATAAACACATGCATGCTAAGAACGTAAAATAGCAGAGTAGAAAAGTCTTACTGACTCAAGCTGCAGCAACAGTCTGGCTTTGGCTAGGTTTGCGTAGCTCTCTTTCTAATTTGGCACATTGTATTCCTGTTACTGTCCTGAGGCCCAACTAGTGGTACCGAATGACCCATAGGGGACACTGTAATAAGATTAAGCACTGCTGAGCCATTAGTCATATGTGCAACTTGGAAAGATATGCAATGGGACAGGGTGAATGTTGTTGCCACTCCGACACATATGGAGTTTAAAAAACTCTGCTTTTAACAAACTGTAGGTCAGGGAGATGACACTTCGCATGCATGTTAAGTGGGTGAACCTTTATTTGGTGAGTTCACAAAAAGGCTCAGCTCAGAACCAAACCTGGGCTGCTGTGGTAAAAGACTTAGCCTTGTTATGTTGTAGGTGAGCCACCAGGTGAGCTACTATGGCATCCCTGTTATGCTGAGATTTGAAGGAAATACAGACATTTGAACCTCCATATGTTGTGTGTGTAGCTTGTTAATTAATGCTTGAAGCTATATTTGTGTTGTGCTGTTCTATGTGTTTTCTGATTTTTATGAGTAAACTTTCTGGTCTTTGGGAAAATGTTTGTGTTGATACCTTTACAGGTTAGTGACAAACTGATCTATGAGTACACACCCCTTTCAGTACTTGGTTCGCCTCCTCAGCATACTAATGAGGAGGAGTCTGTTGAGAGGGGGCTGCCGGGAGTCTCTTCCCCCAGTTCCACATCACTCATGCAGGTCGCTCCCACTGCAAGGGTTGTGACCCAGACTGCGGGCACGTCAGAGCAGCTGAGCCGCTGTCAGCCAGAGCTGCAAATCATGATGACCCATTCTCTCTGTGAGCCACTTATAATATTCCAGACTCATTTCCCAGAACTCATAACACTCAGGGCTCTAGTTTCGCAGACCTGGCGAGGCGGGGGCGTAGCGCAGATGCGCTTCGCCAACTGGGTGTGGCCAGGCGGATTTTCCAAGTTTGGCACGCCGTGCTCGGTGGCGCAAGTACTCCGCCGTCCCTCCTACCGGCGCAAGGGAGGAGAGAAGGCGTGGAGTGGGTTTGACACAGCCGATTCACATTTAACCAATCAAATGAGCCCCTGTCCTTGCCTTTAAAATGCGCTGCGCGAAGGCGTAATGAAAGTTTACACAGCTGGCATGGAGGTCTATTGCCGCAGGCGGAGCGGAGCCCAGGAGACCGGCGCGGAGCGGAGACCGGCGAGCAGTGCACACACGTCACCAAAACCTCACAGGCAGGCTTCCGGAATTGTCAGGCACATGAATGATGCAATAAATACCGAAAAAAACACTATTCAATGCTACGATCACAATCAGCACATACATATCCTATCTCCATATCAACTGTCCCGTCACAACTGATGTCAGATCAAAGGAGATTGGCACCGTTTGTGCTGATTGTGAGGTTTTGGTGATGTGCGCCAGGCAGCCAAACTTCCACTGCGCCGGCTCCGCTCCGCCTTGCGCGGAAAGTAGACGTGGTTTCAGGAGGCGAGCTTTTGGCGCACCTCGGCGAAGCCTTTTGGCACGAAACTGTCAGTGCGCCAAGTTGAATCTGTCGGCACCTCCCCCCGCTGCGCCACCACTCCCATCTCCGCGCAAGTCCGTCTGCGAAACTTGGAAACTGTCCGCCTCAGCCGTTTCGCCGGTCGAAACTAGCTCTGCGCGGGGTTCGCCTCACTGCGCCACCCCGCGCTGCGCCGGGAAACTAGAGCCCTAAGTCTACTTCATCATATCAACATCACTAAACATTATGTGAGGATGAATAATTTTTTGGTGACTCTAGACCTTAGTTTATATCTGCCATTAGTGACACTTCTCTCCCTCTCTCTTTTCTTGTTTTTTTTTTTTTTTTGTCTCCCTTCCATACATGCCTGATTGAACATAATTCAATATTAAATATTTATATACAGATAGTTTAATTTGCGGTCTAATTTACTTTTTCTCTCATTCTCTTTCTAGCCATTTCTCTCCCATGTAATGTCATTTATGCAGATTCACCAGGTAAATTAGCTGAAGACATAATATCACAACTTGATTACTTCATCCTCTCTGGTTGAAGGTGAGAAGAGCTGTTGTAGTAATTGGCTGGAATAAAATCCTGCACAACAGAGCCTTTTTGAGGGGGGGTTTGAGCTTCAACACCTGGAGTTATTCCAGAAGGAGACTTTACTGACTAAACCGAGTTTTTTTGACCCAGAGTTAAAGGTCAGTCACCATGGTAACATGATCTAAAGTTAACCTGCTTGGTTACTTGAGGGTTTATTTGAACTCACCTCAATTTTTGGTCAGAAAACCTAGTGAATCTGCAGCATTTTACTTGGGAAACAAGAACATGCTCTTTTTTTTTTTTTTTTTTTTTTTGCAGTGAAGTCCATATTATTCATAGTCACAGTAACTACTCTGTAGTTTCTTATAGCGATTACAATTTTTTTTATAAAGTCTGTGTTTCTTGCTTGGTGATAAAATGACAACTCTGGTTTCACTCACTGGTGTTTCCAAGGAGAAAATAATTGTAGATTTGCTTCGGTGTTGAGACAGATAATCTAATATTTTATACAAGTTTGATTAGTATCACCTGTTCTTTTGTTTGTTCTTCCTGCGTATTAAAATAGTCTGCATATTAGCTCTCACTCTCCCATGTTTTCTTTGCTCTGGCTGTCTCTCCTAATGGAGAAAAAGGAGGGTTGAGACAGTATCTGAAATGCAAGCACATAAATTGGGCTAATCCTGTGCACCTTACTGCATTTAGCACCCCCTACCCTCCACTCTTGGCCGCAGCCCCGCCACATTTGCCCAGAATTAAACAGAGTCTTAATATCTAGCCAGGATTGTGTTGTTGTATTTTCTTGATTGTGTTGTTGTATTTTCTAGTAAGAAGATATTTAAGGGTCTAAAGGGTAGGCACAATAAGCTTAGGCTTCAGCCTACACCTTTTTGGTCTGTTCTCTCTATGAAAGTGAAAGAAAATTGTAGTGTATTAACTTACTCTCAAATGACCAAATAAAACTACTACTACTACTACTACTACTGCAGTCTGAGTATGCCAGGTTGTTGTTTTTTTCCAGTCGCATTTCAACTGAAAAGGATGTGTAATATATAAAAATCTTGTGTTAAGCCACTGAAACTTAAGAACTGACTTGATAAGCAATTTTAACCAGCTCACATTCTTTTGCAGCTGCTGCTGTGTAACCTTTTTGTCGTGTTCTACATTGCATTGTACTGAAATTTCAATTCAAGAGGCATGGAATAGGACACCCTGGTTTCCTTGTTGTTGAAATAGCTGCCGTGGTGAATCTGTGCTCCAATGATGCTAGCTTATTAAGTTCACTGGGGAAATACCCCTCTGACCTTCTGATATGACACAACCTCAATGGACTTCCAGTGCAATGGCAACTCAGCACTGGCATATTGGCAACCCAGCACCAACATCACCCCTGTACAATGGCAACACCAATGAGGCAACAAAAAAACAGATGCAGATGCAATGCAATTCCAACCTTAACTCTTAAGGCTTTTAGGCCCTTTATGTACAAAATAAATATTAAATGACGTAAATCTCACTGCCCACATACTTCAATGTGTTCCTTATGCTGGCATGGATGTTAAGTAATGAATCCACTACTCAAAAGTTTCTGACATCCAAAAACATGGCGACGGTGGAAAGGTTGTAAAGCAGTCGTAAAGTCAAGGCAGCATTGTAGGTAGTGGTGGTCCGTGACGCTATTAAATACATCATAACACCATTTTTAAAATTTCTTCTTCATGTCTTGCTCATAGACTGGTCTCGTTGGAACTACTGGTCACACTGCCCCCCGATTTTCCGGTGGTACTGCTCTGTTAAGCTTCCTGAAAACATGCACAAATACTGATGAAATGTATCCGTATCCGTATCAATATCCATATCTGTATCTGTATTTAACGTTGAGCATAGACGAGCCTTAAGCCTAACCCCCCAACAACACACCTTTGACCAGTGGATTTCGGGAACCACTGCACTCTTCTGTATAGTGACTGATTGCTTGATTGATTGATTATGCCTATGACTGGTTGTTCCACAACATTAAATGGGAGGAAGGCTACCACATAGTAATTCAATGGTCTCAGTCCATTTGTTTGCACCTTTTTTATTCCTGTATTTTGATCAAACCAGGTTTTTCACACAAGTTGAAATACTTGTGTGAAAAACCAGATGAGGATACACGGATACACGGATGAGGATTGAAAAGTAAAAAGTTGCCAGAAAAGTAAACACTCAACTACAGATACCTTAAAATTGACTTAAGTGCAGTGACCATGTATTTGTACTTTGTTACTTCCCACCTCTGTCAGACAGTATATTGTTATTCTCTCCACGGATATAACTTGTCATGCTGAGTAAGCGCTTCCCCACAGGAAACTCTGCCCCATTCAGCACAGAGGAAGCAGTCTCTTTGTAACGGATCCTCAGGGAATCGGTCCTGTGGAAGGGAGCAGTGTGGCAGGACAGCGTGGAGCACGGACACCCAGGGAGCACACAAAATAACAAAAACACCACATTAAAAGGGGCTTTAACTTTGAAGTGACTAAATCACAGTCACAAAGACAGCAAAACAGGCTATTCATGTTAAGCTGAATGTCAGCTAGCAGAATCATTTTTATGTGAGTTTTCAAAGCAACAGACAGTGTCGCGGATGACCAGCAGACAGAAAGCATCAGCCACAAAAACTACAGCTATTTAGTGTGTTGAGGGAAATAGCCCTGGTTTCTCTGGAACTATTTACTAGCTTCCCAAAGTCCCTTTACACTTCTTAATAAAAGATTTAACATATGTTAGTTAGATTTCAGTTGTTTACTGCTGTTTGTTGTCATTTATTGTTGTCCAATGACAAAAAAAAAAAAAAAAAACTCAAGTATTCAGTATGATTTATGTGTACTAGAAAAAACACGAAGAGAGTAGTTTAGGATTTCTGTCGATACATACTTTAAATTTAATGTCTTGATCAACTGGTGTTTAATTTCCCCTTTTTATTATGGGTCTTGTCGAAATGATGAATTATCTTTACACAGCTCTAATGTGCAATTGAAATCTCCTGCTATGATACATTGTCCTGTGAGAAATGAGAGAGTAAAAACTGGTTTCTGAGGAAATTGGGGTCATGATTTGGTGCATAAGTATCAACCAGGTTAAGAAATTCTGTAAAAAGCATGCCCTGAATTATTAGACATCCACATCTGCAATTACACTGGTAATGTTTAGTGGAATGGCTTTATGGATCAGAGACTCCTCTTGTTTGAGTATTAAAAGCTGCTGATAAAGACACGTTTCTTTAAGTAAGGTAGGTTTCTCAGGAAAATAATCTGGGAATGTAATAGATTCAAGCTCTTCGTCAAGTATGTCCATATTTCCTTTACAGTACGATCTTCTCTCTCTAGTCTCTCACTAGTCACCTGTGCAGAGTGGTTATCCAGCACATTCTTTGTCACTGTACTTATATCAGCCAGGGAATAATTTCTGAGTTTACCTCACAGATGACTTTGTTGATGCGGGTTCCAGTCCTGGAAGTCCAACATTAAATTCAACATCCTCTTTGTTTCATGTCAGGCTGAAAAGTATAGGAGGGAATTTCAATCTTTAAATATCAGATTTAAAAAAAAAAAAGAAGATCAGAGTTGTCTATCACACCTACAGAGAGCTTGGTTACTACTGACGATCTTGTGGATACAGAATAACCTGTCTTATGTAAACTGACTGTATTTCTATAGTGCTGTTCTAGTTTACCAACTACTCATAGCGCTTTACAATGTTCACGTTCACCCATTCACACACACTTTCACACACTGATGGCAGAGGCTTTCATGCACAGTGCTAAGCTGCCCATCAGGAGCAGTTTTGTCTTGTTTAGACTGCAGGCAAATTTGATTTTTTTCAAAACACATCTTTAAGACAGATTGTCCACACTGTTATTTTCAATCAGACTGGATTTGTGTGTCCAGATATCACCAACCTATCTGCATGGGTTGCTGTGGTAACAACGTCGGTGTCAGTAACTATGTATGCTGCGGATGCTGCTTTCCAATGCATAAGCATGAGAGATATACAGAAGACTTGGCCCAAAGTGTCAGCAGGAAATTTATTTCAGCACCTGCTGTTCTCTGTGTTGTCCTGCATATCACTCTGCTAGTAACAGCATGGATTCTGCTCCGACGCTCTGATGCACTTCACTTCGGGTTCATCGCTGTGCGTCACGTTACAAGTGATGCAAAAGACAGTTGAAGTCCAATTTGAGCGGCCAGAGCCTCTGGATTGAGATGCATTTGTAGAAATCCGATTGGAATCACGTTTCAAACCACCTATAAATGTGGTCTGGATCCAATTTGCAAAAATCGCAGTTCGTGTCCTTTTTGGTCACGCAGAATTTCTAAAATCAGTCTGGCTACAATCTGGATATGCCAAAAAATTGATGTGGTTTAGCCATCTGAACAAGGTCTCAGAGGTTCAGTGTCATGCTTGAGGATGCCACGCTCTCTGGAGGAACCGGGGATCGAATCAGGAACCCTCCAATTACCAGACGACCTCTCTACCTCCTGAACCACACTGACCGCTTCCACCTCATGGTACACAAAATGTCTGCAGTGCTATAAATCCAAGTTTCCACCTCACTGATATTCCCTGTGGTATTTATTCTGAATAGAGTGGAAAGAGTTGACAAATTCACAAGGAAGACATCAAATGTCCAAAATAGGCCCTGTGCCGAAATGTGGTGAGGCCTGCTCATACTTCACTTGAGTACTCATGATGGTCACCATACAAAACAAATCAAATAGAAATGTTTTCCAGGGTTGCTCAATCTGCTTTGTGGGCATATTGAAAACAATGTGGTGTCCTACCACATTTCTCCATGACGATGGTAATGGGAAGGGCCATGACTTACAGTGTGACAAGGAAGAAATTATCATTTTCTGATTTGTCATGTCTATGGCCTGGGTCCTTAAAAAAAACTTGTAAAAGAGAAAGCTGTTTTAAAAACATGAAAAGGTTAAAAAAATGTGGTTAAAATTGCTCATCCTTTCTGCCTTAGTCATCTTTCCTCACCCACACCCCTCCTGGGCAACTGGAATTTATACACAGCAAAGGAGATTCAATGAGTCACTGGCTTTTTCAGTACACATACACTGAAAATTCATTTTTTTTTTTAAACAAAGTGCTCTATCATGAAAGCACAGTGTCAGTATCTCATGAAGCAGATTTTTCTTGCCTTTTCGCTCCTTCAAGCTCTGTCACAGGATGTGGCCAAAAAGAATTCCACTTGCAAGAAAGGGCAGCAAGAGAAAGTGTCCAAACAACCGGCGACTCTGTGTGGAGTTGAAGCATGAGACAAACCACTAAATGATGCAATTTGAGCCATCTTTTAAAAAGATAGTGTCCAACAGGTTTTTTATCTTCAGAGTTGCGCAATGAATAAAATTAGCAACCCACACGGAATGTAGCTCATAACAATGCCAGTGAAATTCCTTGGAAATGCAGCAGCCTTTTAGATGTATTGCTGACAATGAATTTGATCTCCATGTATAACTTTTACATACCTTGGTTTGTTGAACCATAATATATTTCTTATAATTTGTACTTTCTTAAGGATCAAGTGAGTCACAGGCCTATCTATGCTGACAAAAGGTTTTCACAATACATATCTACAAAGACATTTTCCAGAAAGCATGTGTACTTTCTGCAAAGGTGTAAACAGATTTTGCATAATATGCTATCATTTTCACACACTTGTATCTCTATATTCTCATGTTCCCTCAGTTATTATATATCACATAGATATAGATCACTTCTGTCAATGTTACTGTTGTCATTGGTACATCTTCATGATGCTCTGTCATCCATGCTTTTCCATAGTTTTTTATAACATATGCTAGCGTTGTAACATATGCTTGCAGGTTGTGTATGTTTATATAACTCAATAACTTTAGTCTTAATATATAACCTAATTCTTATTCCTGTTGTATGTAACCTGTTGCTATTTATTTGTAACCCAGTTCACCACAGGGATCAGAAAAATACAGGAAAAGGATGCTGGTTTTATCTTGTTTTAAATCTGATCTTAAGGAGAAAAGTTGCATATTATATTTTGCTTTATGTGTTCAGAAAGATAAACCATGTCTGTTTTTACCCTAGTTCCTATATTTGTCCCTGATCTGTGCATCCCAGAGGAGCTTATCACTGAAGAGGTCGGGACTTTTACCATGTAGACAAAAGTCAAGCATTGCAAGTATTCCTCTAAAATATGTTATTTTGGCTGAATATATGTGAAATGTAAGTTTCCATCCAAAGATATGCACGCCAAAAAGATCAGAATGTAAACTATGGATCTGATCCATATATTCACTTACATTTTAAAATATACAAAACCCTAAGTTGTAACTGATCAGGAGCTTTGGGGAAAATCAGCGTCCGGTAAATGAATCCACTCATGTTAAGATTTGATTGTTGACACTTTATGCAGTAATGGTATGAATGTTTTATGACCCATCAAAAACCTCAACCTCTACGCCTCAGAATATAGCATCTGGCGTATTGCATAATAATCCAACTCAGCTGTATGTTGAAACTGCAGCACATCCACACAGTGTGGTATAATGATTAATCAAGAGCCTGAAATAGTATTCTGAAAGCATTTCCTCCTGCCTTAACAAGTACAGCTGCTGTTATTTTACTGTAGTGCATACTTTTCCCTATTTATGTCATCCACATATTCAACCATATTCAACTTAATGTACTGAAACAGTCGATTGCGCGTGTTTATACAGTATAACTCCAGTTTGCTATATTCTTGTTCCTATTATATTTTATGGTTATGTTCTCTTTTATCTATTTGTATGCTATAACTATTTACTGTTGCAAACACTCAACTTCCCCATAGGGATCATTACAGTTTCATCTGATCTTATCGTATACCAACCAAAAACAATTCCAGTGGAGTTCAGTGGGAGCGCTGGTTTGGAGGAACCACACAGAGAGTTATTAGAAGTGGCTCCCATACTCCTTGAAGGGTAATTGTGGATGATTTGCATGTTTCCACCACATAATAGAGGATAGCTGTTTACATGCACACAGGAACACTGTGTGTGAGTAAGTATGTGTATGTGTATGTATGTGTTTGTGTGCAGATGTGAAACTTTTTGAATGCTGCCCTCATGCAGCTCTTACACTGAGAAACACACATACTCACACACACGTGCGCACACACACACACACACACAGCTGACATTGACGGAGACAGCTGAGGGGAGAACGTGTTTGATGTCGTGTAAACATACAACATTGAACCGGAGCTGTACTGTAATTATTTCAAATCTCTCTCCCTCCCTCTTGGTGTCTGTGCGTCTCTCGTCCATCTCTTCGTAGGTCATTTATTTCCTTCTTTGTGCAGGATGTTTGGCTGTGTGTGGAAGCTCTGCGTGTGCTCACAGTCGGAGGCAGAGAACCAGAAACCACATGTGAGATTCTTCCTGCGTCTCTGAAGTTACAAACACCCTCTGCTGATCAAAAAGAGAATTACTGAACATTTCCCTCTTGTGGTGTCAGTAAAAAAAAAGTCAACTACAACCACAAAAAGTGAACTTATGTACATTTAAAGCTTGTATATGTCACTTTCTTCTTCAGAATTTTGACAAATCACCATAATACACTGAGGGTCCAGGCTGCTGCTGGGGTAATCTCAATTGTGAAAATCCATCTCAATGCAAGTCAAACAATATATCACCGCACAAAAACATTGCTACCTCAGTTCAGTCTCTTGTTATGCACACACATGTGCACTGTTGCCATGCACGCTCACTTCCCCCCTCCCAAATAAACTCTGCTTTCCCCACTGCTACAATAGTTTAGCTTAGTGTACCATACCAACACAATTGAGCTGGCTTGCCCATTTCTATTCCCTCACTGCACTGGAGGCACACACACAAGCATGAATGAGGGTGGGAGCGACTCAGGTGGGTGCTGTTTGAGCTGTTTGAGGTCAAATTTTCAACAAAGTCCGCCCACTCTGCCAAATTACCTACCATAATGATGATTTCAGTACAAACTGAATTCCTTGATCTGTTGAGGCGTTTGATATTGTTGACTGTGTTTATATTCTAATCCACAAATGCATAAGAAGATACAAAGGAAGACACAAAGTCCTCATCATGCCCACATCATCTGTGTGTAGCTGGCCCACGCACTTCTTGTGAGGCACCTTCATGCTTGCATTTTCAGCATGCGCAAAACCAGGAGAAGCACAAGAGCACTTTCACATTGATTTTCAGCCCGGGGCGAATTGAGGCCCGCTTGGGACCAGGGCTGAAGTTTGAAGTTGAAGAGGCGAATTCCCCGGAGCAAAAAAAAAAAAAAGTAATGTCAAACCAGCAGGCTTAAGGTCAGCCTGCGTTGGCTGCATTTCCAGAAGCAGCTCACAACAGCTGATGCTACCATGACATAAAAAAAAAAAAAAAAAAAAAAAAAAAAAAATGAATAACAAAGTAAATACAAAGTAAATACACAGGAATGAGCATTTGTGTTTTTTCCTGGCTTATCCATGTTGCGAAAATGCTATCAAATGGACTTTTTACCATTAATCATTTAGAGACCTTTATTACAAAGAGCCTTATTCAGAAATATGTCCACTCCTAATTTGGGTGTTTACGCTCCGATCTTAAAAATTACACTTTTTTTCTTCAAATAGACAAATCTATGTGGAATGTCAAGTGGCGTCATTGGATTTCCACCAAGGGAATGCCTTTGTAATTATCTCTATCAGTTTATGTATCTATCTAGTTATATCAAATAGATATGCATACCACACAGGAGTCATTTTTAACCCAACGTTATATTGTTATTAGCCTGTTATTAACCTGAGAAGGCAATGTAACTTCTCTCAGTGATTACTGGTGTTTTGCAGGGTCAATTAATTCACACCAGATGTTTTAGCAACAGATCAGTTTTCCTCATGGTTTACACACATTGGACGCCATAATATGAAAGTATAAAACCCCTTTAAGGAATTTGGGCAAAATTTTGGGCAAAATACCCTTTTTCCCGACTTACCCAGACTGAAACGAGATGTTGGATACCATTTTCACCTCTGTATGTCCAGTGGTTCAGTTTCTATGGGTAGCATTTCGTATAAGCTTAGCATAAAGACTTGAAGTCTATGGGAGTCATTAGCCTAACTCCTTCAAAGTAAAAAAAAATAAACCTTACAGCAACTCTGAAGCTGTCTTATTTACACAATGTATCGTGGATTTGAAATAAATGTCTTGGATTTAGAAAAAAAATTAACACTTTACAATAAGAGTACACCAATTAACGTTAGTTAACGTTAGTTAATGCCGTAATGGTTAATTAACTGTTACTTAATGATTATTATGTCATTTACTAATGTTAATAATATCTACAATAACCCTTAAATGACATATAAATTAATACCTTAGCATGAACAGCATTAGTACATGATTCTTAGACACATTAGTTAACGGTTAGTTAACTGTTACTTAATGTTCATTACCTGTTACTTAATGTTTATTTTGGCATTAACTAACGTTAATTGTTGTACTCTTATTGTAAAGTGTTACCGAAAAAAATAGAGTTGTTTCAGGAGAAGTTAGATGGTTGGAACTCTAACCGCTGAACACATTTATCCTTCCATCTCGTGACCCACGCATGGCTTTAGTAAGTATGTGCAAGTACATTTAGTGGTGTGTTGTACTTGACCTCTGAGTTTTGGTTTTCTTTTAAGTTTAAAAGTGCAATGTGCATTTTTTTTTTTCTGACCAACAGCATCAAGTGTGTATAAAAACTCTTTGCAAAGCCACTCCCTGCCTCCGCCCTCCTCCAAAGTAGGCCGATGTAAAGTCAGTGTGGAGGCAAGTATAGGACATATTTGCTGCAGGTTAACATAATCTAAACCAAGAGAGCTGTGGATAATTATTCTCCATGGTATTACAGTAACACAGTACATGCTGCCTTGAGTTTTTGAGCACCCAAACATAAATTAAGCTTTAGTAGTTTGCTAGCAAAAGTGAGAAAATAAGAACTTAAAGCAGCTCTGAGGATAAGATCAAATGCAGTGACTTTACCCTGGACAAGCGGTAATTTCGACTGGGGATAGAAGGATTTTTTTCAAGCCTGTGCTCATTTGGTATCATCATGGTATCTCTTGCACCTAAATAGACAGGGAATGAACTATGGACACTGTTGATACCAATATCTGTGTGCCTCCGCCTCCTCAGACAACCTCTTAGCACAGATGCAGAGTGCCAGGTTGCGTGCGGTGTCCCCATTCTGTTGGATCTCCCAAAAGTAGCGCCTGAAATGTGGCATATATAATTACAAAAGAGAAAGGCCCATGGCTGCGAATAACATGGTGCGGTAGACCAGAATCATCCCTGTAACAGAAGTCAAGGTGGTGGCCAATGTCAAACTATGTAGACAAACTCCAGCAATGCAGTCATTCTCCCTGTTGCCAGGCTTTTATTGTGCAGACTTACAAACACAGCACAGCTTATCGAGAAACATTCACCCACCAGGGGGCCAGAAGCTTCAAGGGAGCTAGCTAGAAGGTATGGTAGGTGACTTTGCGATATTTTTATTATATATTTAATATACTAAGTTTATCAGTTTTTGAGCTTTTGTCATCCAGTGGAAAATCATAGAAAGATCGCCCACATGCAACTTTGCTGTTACATCCAAAAGCTGCACAAAGATGAAGCATTTTAGATATGTTCTTTGCTTTTCCCAACTAGATATGAATAATTTGTAATCTGTGTCTAGAAATAGCACCAATGGTGATAAGAAACAAAAATGGCAAGAATTGTAACTATTTTTTGCAAATAATGAATTGTTGATGATAGTCAAATTAACAGTAACATCAGATACTCATATGTATTGAAGATTTATTGATATACTTAGATGTTCCAATGACATCTATTATAAATAACATTTCAAATAAAGTTCATTTATATTTGGTACCATCATTGCCATATTGCAGACTCAACTTGAGGTTTATTTCATGTATTTTAAAAATCTTTGTGACTTGACTTTGTTTAATCAGCAATGGTTAAAATATACATGTTATTGGAGTTACTTTGGTTTTAGACATTCATCACTATGTGTCTGACATGACAGCTTAGGACCATAATGACAACATCAAAGGCTGCCTCACAGCAAAATGTTGTGATCTTCTGAGTCCTTGGGGCTGTGGACACATACAGCTCTGGGTGAGGGAAAAACACAATTTTTAAATATGGTGTTTTTCCCTTTGCAGTAAGACCAAGAAATGAAATCACATTGTTTGACTTAAGTTGGCTGGGTGAAAGGTTCAAGACACATCCCATGCTATGAAACTGGTTGAACAATAAAACCCGAGGCAATCATTCTGTTTAAGCTCAATTTGTAATAAAGTTACATCTAAACCAGCTAAGTAGACAAGTAAAATGCCACAGGTATGTCTGTTAAGATGCCCGCAAATGGATGAGCCACTGCTATACAGTACAGTAACAGTAATTGTTTCAGACTCTTACAGCATGTGTAGCTAACTTTGCAGAATGGGTGTAATTTTGTAAAAAAAAAAAAAAAAAAAACAACAACCCTGAATTCCAGCACCTTAAACAGCACCACCTGAGATTCATTACCTCCACCAAGTCCCTCCCACCCACATGCCCACATTGTGGCTTTGATGCCGGTACAGTGGGCAAACAGGAAATGGTGACCCAGCACACTTTAATGCCACTCTGCAGCTACGCAAGGTTAGGCTCCGTTTGTCTGGGGAGGAGAGGCGAGGGTGCACAAGACGTGATTGGCACTGAGGTAGTGATGCTTCCTTGAGCTGATTGTTTGTTCGAGTCAAACTGAACAGATTTTAACAAATGAAATTACATCCCCAGGAGCTTATTTATAATGCATGTCATAAGTAGATTTTGAAAATCAGGAGTCTACTCTGGAAATTAGGGCAGGTGGAAAAAAGGGGGCAAAGAAAGAAGGGAGAGAAGGAAAGTGCAGTGTAAGTTAATGCATGCGGATATAACGCATCAGTAACCATAATGCGTACTTGTCAGCATGGTCATAAGGCATAATGACTTTATTAGAAACCAAATTAGTGCCCTTATAATGCACATTAGGGATGGTAGACACATATAGGTTTTCAAAACAGTTCAAAACACATAAATGTTTGATTTATGTGGAAGAAAAGAGGAGATGGCTGGCAGGCAGGCAGGCGGTGAGACGGGATGCAAACATAATTGATGAAATGAAGGTGATGAGAGACGTGAGCATGTGAACGGGCTGATTAAGTCATCTCATGCAACGCCTGTTGACCATCTGGCCTCGGTGTCAAAATGGAGGCTTGATGGAGCAACACCAGCGCGTGCACAGACACACAAAAACACACACACACAATCACCATTATGGAGCACAGTTAGACCAGCCAGGACAATAATTTAGTTTCATGTTCTTCTCATGCAGCTATCATCGCCATCATCATCATCGCTGCCCTCCATTTGATTTAATGATTTTGATGATTTGCTTACCCTGCGACTTCTTCAGCTGGTCTCTGCTCTTTCTTGGTGGAGACAACAATATCTTTTAAGCAGGAAAAACGGTATTGATACATTCCAGCTGAAACCAGGGCTGGACATTTTAGGGTCAACAACTGGGGTTAGTCATCAAGAAGTGATGTTTGTGTTGTGAAAAATGACCTTCTTCTAGTTTGGGCTCGGCGTTCTTAACACCAGACTCATACACACAAACATTTACATATCTGACTGTTCACAACACGACTAGGGAAACAAACAGAGTGATTAGTGTTCACAGAACATTGCCTCTCGGTAGGGCTGTAATGTGTGTGTGTCTGTATGTGTGTGTGTGTGTGTGTGTGTGTGTGTGTGTGGTCATTATTCTCGCTCTCTCCGGACTGTTGCGGTGGTGGTCAAGCTGTCTGAGGTTACCAGTTTGTGGCAAGACAACAGTGTGTGATCCAGAGTTCAGTGTGTGTGTGTGTGTGTGTGTGTGTGTGTGTGTGTGTGTGTGCGTTTCAACACTACCCTATAAAGGCAAATTCTTGTAACTATTCTTTGTGTGCTTTAGTGGTGAAAGGTTTAGGTTTAGATTTATTATCAATAAAGTTTATGCCTATACCTCCATCTGCAATGATTCTCTGATGATCTCACATGATGATGTCACATTTAATCTGTTTTCTCGTTATGAATGTCCATTTAATTTTTTTCCCCCTCAACCGTCAGATGAAGACTCTTCATAAATGCACTTTCATTTTTTTTTCTTTTTTTCCCAATTTTTTCTTTGTCTCCACATTGGGTGTAAACTTGATGGTGCGGTTGGGTTAGACAGTGCTAAATAGGTGCTATTGTGTATCTTGTGCATTTTTTTTTCTTTTTGAATTGCATCATTTTATTTTGTGACTGATTGTTTATTGCAAGTTAGATCTCGGTAAGCTGGTTTCCTCTTAGGTCCAAGCTGATCTTTTAATGAAGGACTATAAAAATAAACTTCATGTGGAATACTTTCAAATGATATACAAGTGCCACCAATACTTTTGTGGTAGCATGAGATCAAGTTAATATTTATCAAGTCATTTTCCCGTGCCTCGGTGATGGGGAGAAATGCATAATAAAATAAAACAAACAAATAAACAAATAAATAAACAAATAAAAGCCTGATGATAAATCCATAATAGAAGTTCTCTTTCATAGCATTCGTTTCGTGTCTCACATTGGGAACGCCCTCGGCGTGACCTCATCAGAAGCTCCTATAGCACTCTGCCAGCCAGGATTGGCTGGGACTGAAGCGTCAGTGACAAGAGGGACAGAGACCCTCCTCCTATAAGAGGGCTTGTCACTGCGCTGTTGGTCATTCAAAAACCTCTTCTCGCTACGAGCAGAAGTTCTTTCCCTCTCTCGAGTACTTGCGTCCCGAAACAAAGCTCAACTGTCCACTGACGCGAGCGAAACCTCGGTCACCGGACGCTTTGCTGTCGGTCCGCACAGTCATTCGGGAGACTAACTGTCCGAGTAGCAATACTCCGAACAGTTAGCAAATTTAAGTGGCAACACTTCTCGGTAGCAATACCGAACCAAGTTAGCGCTAACTGTGTCAGTAGCAATACACAAGCAGCTAGCCTAAACAAGTGGCAACACTTCACGGTAGAAATACCACATTTAGTAGTAATACTAAACCGTTAGCCTCCTAGCTAACTCCTCCCCTTCGAGTAGCAATACTCCCGCTAATTTTACCGCCTGGAAGTCGCAACACTCCCGGTCGGTATTGCTAAACCTGCCCTGCTAGCCATCATGTCCGATGCTAAGGCTTCCACCGCAGCAGAGGAGAAGACACCGGCACGGGTGTGTCCCTGCGGGAACAATATCTCACACGGTGACACTCACCTGTTGTGCGTCATGTGTCTGGGGCTGAAACACGCCCAAGCCGCCTTCGGGTCGGAGGATTGCTCTCACTGCAGCAGGCTAACCCTCAAGGTGCTTCGTCGCCGGCTGACTCGTTTGACCAATTTGGCGGGCAACGATCCAGTCCTGGCACCCACGACTACGTCCCAGGAGGCCATGCAGCTCTCTGAAGCAGTGGCCCCCGCCGACCAAGCTGCACCAAGCTGGGGGGATCAGCTCGATCTCCTCGACCCACTGCTCCCGGGGTTTTCCGACACGGCAGGTCCATTTGATTACCTAGCCGAGCAGGAGGACTGCGGCTCGGAGGGTGGGTCGGAACTCCTCATGTCCGACGAAGAGGAGGACGACGGCTCTTCCCTGTCACTGTCGCATCGGGTTGAAAAACCCAGACCCCCACCGGAGGCTGCGGCAAGCGGGGACCAGTCTTCCTCAGGTCAGGACCTGGACTTACTGGAAGTGTACAAACGCGCAGCCGAAAAGCTGCAAATCCAGTGGCCTGAGGTCCAAATTGAGGGGACGCGGTCGCTCTTTGATGGGAAGAGACTACTCAAAATCAAGAGGACGGGAAAACAACTCCTGCCGGTTCTCCCGGAGTTACTGGAGGAGCTGTCCTTGTCTTGGCGCAGCAAGCCATATAGGGAGAAACACCCTGTGGCGGGCAGCTCCATCCTGGATTGTGAGGGCATGGAAAACAACGGCCTCCGCAACATCCCACCGGTGGAACAGGTGGTGGCGGCGCATCTCCACCCGAAGACATCCCTGGCTTCGCCGGGCGCGGGTGCGCTTCCATCCAAAGCGGACCGTTTCCAATCCAGTCTGACTGAGAAGGCTTATAAGGCTGCTGCCTTGTCAGTCCGGGCTCTCAATGCCAGCTCCCTCCTTATGGCATATCAAGCCGAGCTGGAGGAGGAAATGCCGGCTCCACCGGATAAAGTGCTATGGGACGAAGTGTGCGCCATCACCGACCACTGTCTCCATCTGCATAAGGTGGCAATCCAGGCTCAGGGCAGAGCCATGGGGCTCATGGTCCTGCAAGAGCGGGCTCGGTGGTTAAACCTCACTACCTTGTCAACCAAAGACAAGGAGGACCTCCTCGACACCCCCATAACACCCCAGGGCCTCTTCGGTGCGGCGGTTACGTCCATGCAGAAGAGGTGTGAGGAGAAAAAGAGGGAAGACGAGGCGCTGAAGTTGTGTCTACCAAGGAAGGCTCCAGCAGCCCCCCCTCCGGCTCAACGCCAAACAACCTCCCTGGACGAGGTGAGCGCGATGGCGCTGCCCCCCACTCTGGCTCCGTTCACCCCATCGTTCTTGTTAACGAGCAGGTTCACACAGCTCGGTTGTGTTCGGCGCATGGACAGCGGGATGTTCGACCCGTCCCAGCGCCCCCTGGAGAGAAGCAGAGACAATGTTCAGCAAACGGTTTGCCCCAGCGGCACCGGGGAATGTCTCATAAGCACTTCTCATTGTTACACGAAAACAATAAAGTTCTCACCGCTGTCGCATCCAGGCAATTTGCCAAGGGCACAGCTAAGTGCAATGAAAAACAAAAACAAAAACAAAATGTTGCAAAACAATTTGGTTTCCTACTTCCCAGAGGGATTAACACCTCTCTCGGGAATGAACCAGGTGTGTCGTGTAAACGTCATGTCCCCAACGGCTGTGACGTCACGCGCATGCGCAGTAGCCAACAAGCAGTGCCGCACTCCTCTACCAAAAGAGGGCGCCCTCACTCCACGTATAGACTGGCCTGTCAGTCCTCTGTCACTGAAACTGGAGAGCTGGTCAAAATGCACAGCATCAGAGTGGGTGTTAAAAACACTAAGCAGGGGATACAGACTGCAGTTCGCTGCAAAGCCCCCGCCGTTCAGGGGTGTAATTCAGTCACAAGCTGCAGGCGAAGCCGCTCTTTATCTACGGGAGGAGATTTCCTCTCTGTTAGAGAAGGGAGCGATAAAAATTGTCCCCCCCTCAGACAGCAACAACGGCTATTATTCCAGATATTTTCTGGTCAAAAAGAAGGGGGGGAACGGCATTCGGGCGATTTTAGATCTCAGAGATCTAAACAAGCACCTCAGGAAATACAAATTTCGAATGCTAACACATGCGTCTCTACTGCGTTTCCTGCGCGCGGGGGATTGGTTCACATCAATCGACCTCAAGGACGCTTATTTCCACATCCCAATATATCCGCCACACAGAAAGTATCTCAGATTTGCCTTTCAGGGGACCAGTTACGAATACTTAGTGCTCCCCTTCGGCCTCTCATTAAGCCCAAGAGTGTTTGTAAAATGCACGGAAGCGGCAGTTACACCGCTCAGGAGGCAGGGCGTCAGAATAGCGACATATATAGACGACTGGCTCATTGCGGCATCCTCCCACCAGGAGGCAGCAGACCACACGAAGCTGCTCACAGAACACTTGGGGAATCTAGGTTTCAGAATAAATCTGGAAAAGAGTGTTCTTCTCCCTTGTCAGACCATCTCCTTCATAGGTCTTCTTATAGACTCAGCTCAGGCCAGAGTGAAGCTGACTGGAGAGAGGTTGCAGGCTCTCAGGGACTGTTTAGACCTGTTTCAAAGGGGAAAGTTTGTGTCTTTCAGACTCTGCCACAGGCTGCTGGGGTTGATGGCCTCAGCCTTGGTGGTGGTTCCAATGGGACGGTTATACATGAAGGGAATACAGCGTTGGGTGGCTTCTCACCGATTAGACCCACGCCGTCAGGGATCTCACAGAGTGAGGGTTTCGGTGGATTGCACAGCAGCCCTAATCCCATGGAGGAAGAGGGGTTTCCTAACACAGGGAGTGCCTATGGGAGTTGTTCTGTGCAGGAAAGTAATCACAACAGACGCCTCCTTAGTCGGCTGGGGGGGCGTGTGCGAAGGGAGAGCTGTGAATGGGACCTGGGAGCCCCACATGCTCTCGTTCCACATAAATTATCTGGAACTGTTAGCGGTCTACCTGTCGCTGAAACATTTCCTACCTTTTCTGACGGGACAGCATGTGTTAGTTCGAACAGACAACACCACAGTAGTGGCTTATATCAACAGACAGGGGGGCCTGAGGTCCCTTCAATTACACACACTGGCACACAGACTGATTGTCTGGAGCAGCAATCATTTTCTGTCCCTGAAAGCCACTCATGTGCCTGGGGTTCTGAACCATGGAGCAGATCTTCTGTCCAGGGGAAACCCCCTTTATGCAGAATGGAGACTGCATCCGAGTGTGGTGAATCTGGTCTGGGAGCGGTACGGGCAGCCATCAGTAGACCTCTTTGCAACAGGGGAGAACTCTCAGTGTCCCCTGTTCTTCTCCCTTCACGATCAGAATGCACCCTTGGGGGTGGATGCATTTGCTCATCAGTGGCCTCACGTCCTGCTGTATGCATTTCCCCCCATAGCATTGATATCTCCGACTCTAGCCAGGGTACAGAAAGAAGGCCTGTCGATGATTCTTATAGCTCCTTACTGGCCGTCGAAGCACTGGCTGGCAGAGATAACTCGGCTCCTTTACAGAGAGCCGTGGCCTCTGCCGATACGCAGAGACCTGTTGACACAGGCGCATGGACAGATATTTCATCCTCACCCAGAGAGGCTGGCTCTGTGGGCCTGGCCCGTGAGTGGTTTAACTTAAGGTCTGTGGGTCTCCCTCAGAATGTGATTGAGACCATCCAGAGCGCTAGGGCTCCCTCTACGAGGTCAGTCTATGGGAATAAGTGGGCAGTTTTTGAAAAATGGTGCTCAAACTTACAGGAGGTTCCCTTTCAGTGTTCTGTAGCCGTGATTTTGGATTTTCTGCAGGACATGGTAGAGAAGAGAAAGGCTTTTTCTACCATTAAGGTGTATTTGGCGGCCATCTCGGCATGCCATATTGGTTTTGAGGGCAAAACTGTGGGACAGCATCCCTTGATTTGCCGCTTCATGAAGGGAGCACGTCGCAGGCTTCCGGTATCTAAATCCTTGGCTCCATCGTGGGACCTTCCCACTGTGTTGGATGCCCTTTCAGTTTCACCTTTTGAACCAATGGATCGGATAGACTTAAAAATGGTGACTCTTAAGACGGTTTTGCTGCTGGCTCTCGCCTCAGCCAAACGGGTGGGGGAGATCCATGCTCTTTCAGTACACCAGGTGTGTACGAAGTTCTCTTCAGGGGGGGAAAAGGTGACTTTGCGTCCTAACCCTGCCTTTACACCTAAGGTGTTAGGGGCATGTTCTCCTATTGACTTGGTGTCCTTCTATCCACCACCTTTCTTCTCAGAGGAACATCAGCGGTTGCATATGTTGTGCCCAGTCCGAGCCTTACGTATCTACTTGGATAGGACTGGGGGCTGCAGGAAGAGTGACCAACTTTTTGTATCATGGGCCAAGAACAGTCTGGGAAAGCCAGTCTCAAAGCAGCGGCTCTCATGCTGGATTGTAGGGGCTATCGCCTTGGCCTATAACTCCAGGGGTCTACAGCCACCGGAGGGACTGCGTGCACATTCCACTAGAGGTCTTACCACCTCGTGGGCTCTTTTCAGGGGGATCTCTATTGAGGAGATCTGTGCGGCGGCGAGTTGGGCTTCCCCACACACCTTCACCAGGTTCTATAGGCTCGACGTTACAGCCCCCCAATTAGCCCATTCGGTGCTTAGTGTGGTTGCATCCACATAGGTTTAATTGGTTGTGTGGACATTTGGTTCCTTTGTAACATCTGCACAGCAATCCGGGAGTCAGTATTTTCCCAATGTGAGACACGAAACGAATGCTATGAAAGAGAACTTTAGGTTACTTGCGTAACCCCGGTTCTCTAAGTAGCATGAGTGAGTGTCTCACCAGACCACCCTCCTTGCTCTCTCGTAGAGAGGAAGAGGTGCTCGTTTTTTTGAATGACCAACAGCGCAGTGACAAGCCCTCTTATAGGAGGAGGGTCTCTGTCCCTCTTGTCACTGACGCTTCAGTCCCAGCCAATCCTGGCTGGCAGAGTGCTATAGGAGCTTCTGATGAGGTCACGCTGAGGGCGTTCCCAATGTGAGACACTCACTCATGCTACTTAGAGAACCGGGGTTACGCAAGTAACCTAAAGTTTTTTCAGTGTAGTCTAAATATGAGATAATTCATATAGGCTAACCTCTGCTTATTTGCAGTCATTCATGTATGTCTGTATTTTCTTTTCTTTTTTTAATTGTTTCAATTTCACAGTTATAAATGTATTGATGTGATGTTTGGCAAATACATTGGCCTAATAATTTATATGTATAGTTATATGTTGTAATCTGCAGGATCAGATGAAAATGGTTTTCATTGAACTGAGAGGAAAATATGAGCTGAGTTTTTCCACAGGAATGCCTGAAGCCTCGTCTAATTAACATTTTTGTGCCCTTGCAGCCTGGAGCTCTTGCAGACTTGACAAGGTAACATAACAGTATGTGAAGTTGAAGTCTGCAAGGGTCAAGTCTGATAATCTGGAATATTTACGTTTGGTTTTATAATCTGTCCCTTACTACATATAGGCATATAGGCTAGTGTGTCATGATTCCTTTCTGGGGCGTGGGTCATGACACAGGATTAGCTGAGCTTCAACCTGGTTTAACAGGGCCATGGGTGACGCTCATGTGAAAGTGAGCTTGGTTGCCATGGTAACTGACACAGAGCTAACCTCCTCCAGGCCAGGTTTTGTCCAGGCTTAGTGATCCAAATGTATACAGGTGGCCAGGTATGGGTCGCCAGAGTTACAGGTGTGACTGACTGCACTTGGGTCCCTACAGTATCTCTGGCACTACATTAATTTCACAAGTTTCACATGTTCACAGCCTCCATGTGATTCAATGCAATCTGAATTCAAGGATGTCATCATTTAAGTCCCAATGAAGTGAAATGAACGACTTTTGTATTGCAAAAGTAATTGGTTTTGCCTGAACCCCTCTCTCCGCCCGTCTTCCTCTGTTGATTCATCATTTAAACCCTCCCTGGCCCGTGACAGGCTCAATACATGACTGTATTTTCCATGAGTCTTTGAGGCGGGGGTGCAGCAGGTCAGTTGTCCCAGGTCCTCTAACCTTTAAATAATGTGCTGGGGGGGCCTTTAGAAATCATCTTGTCCTCGGCACGAGCAAGACACACGGCAGCCCTTGTCTTTCCAAAGACATAATTTTAAGGAAGGTATGGCAGCTGTACAGGGTCACCACATAGCCACTATAATTGCTTTGAATTATTGTCTGATGTGTGTTTCTCCCTTTAACTTCATTGAAAGGACTCTTTGATGTCATCCAGGATGGAAACAGAGGCTATGTGTGTCAAAAATACCTAACAACACCCTATCCTCAAACAAGGCCACAAAATAGATAAAATGTAGCCCTGAGCAAAACAAGGATCAGGATAGAAATTACCGAATGTAATTTGGTGTAACTAGGAGCTGTGGTGGTGAAATTACATTCGGTAATTTGTATCCTGACATGCAAGCATTTGCATGGACTCAGGATGTCTCCAGAGTGGGTAGCCAAAATTGTGGCTGTATGTGTGGTCCTCCATAATCCAACAATCCACAGCGAAAGGACCCCACATGCCACCCTTTATCCCCCCAATGTCACTGACCCCATCCCTCAGGAATAAAACAGCACTATTCACACAGTAAAACACAATTTAAGCAAACAGGATTTGCATTGTCATTGTGGTTAAAAAAAAAAAAAAAAAATCACAAGGTTGTCATTTCTGTAAACAAGAAATACACAATAGACCACTTGCTGAATATTATTTAAAATGAAGGAGTACTATATTTTGTACCTTCCTGAGCATTGTTGTTGCTCCAGTTCCAATTTCAGTTTTTATTTTGAGCTGTTTGAGCTCACAGTCAAGCAGTCAAGCAGCAATTTTCTTTTATATAGGGCCTTCATGAAGGCTGCTTCATCCTGTAGAAACACTGAGGACCCATCATCTGTGACACTTGAAATTACAGGCTTCAAGAAATGTTATCATACAGCATAGCAAAAGTGATTTTGATAATTTCAAAGAACATGCACATGTCATTACACCGCTATGGTTAGAGGACATTTCTTTACCATTTTTACCCTTGTGGAAGTGGTGGGCAGAGGTAGGCCTGCTATGTACAAGTGATTCAGGGAGATTCAGTCACGCAACTGACATCTTAAAATACACACATCAGAATGACGGAAGCAATGTCTCATTTCTGTAGCCTATGAATGGTTTACCATAAGCCTCTTTTCACCACCACAGCCCCTAGCTCAAGGATTATAACCACATGCATGGTCTGTGTTTGTACTTTGAGAAAATGCATGCGATTGGATAGTGGTGTAAATGCACCCAAGATTAAATGAAAGTAGATTGTGTTCCAATCACCAAAACCACCTCTGGAGGTGGTCTGGGACGCTTTGTGACCGCACTTAGCAGAGGTATAAATGCACATGCTTCTTCAATCCACATCCAGGGTTTTCCACTGATGTGTTAAACTGTGTTTTTTCTTTTTTCTTTTTTTTTTTTTTAGATACATACAGATTCAGATGTTCCGATTTTTTTTTTTTTAAATGCTACTTTCAGTTCAAACAATTTCTCTACTTGTGTTGCTAAGTAATACTTTTTTGTTCTTCTCAACACAGTATATCAATAGTATTTCAATATCTGTGTCCATTAAGTTCTTCATTTTTTTTCTGAGACTGATTCCATCTTTCTCCTGTGAATTGTTGTTTTGCTAGACTCATGGCATCTATGAAGCCATGTCCCTATGATAATTACTGAGGTTTGAATGTGCTTTCGGTAATGACTGATTGGGATTTTTATGATATTTTCAGGAATCCGATACTGAACAGGGTGCCACTGCAAAGCAAATGCATAATATGTTACTTTTTTTAAATTTGCAAAGGAGTCTAGCTGCAGCATTCTGTACCAGGTATAAGTAATGAATTGAGGTCTGGTCGATGCCAAAATAGAGGGATTTACAGTAATCGAGTCTTGAGAATATAAGAGTATGAATGACTTGTAGCATGGTCTTGATCTGTAGGTGATTTGAAGGTTGTGATATTGGGTATAATTCTGAGCAATAAGAAGATAGATTTGACAACTGTGTTTACCTGACTATCAAGTGTTATTGAATATTTTTCCATTTTTTTTTTTGAAACAATATGGTCACCTTTTTGTTTTCATTTAAATGTATTAAGTTATGAGCCATCCAATCTTTAACATCATGCAGACATTTAGTGAGGGTAGCAGGCTGAGTCTGGTCATTGGGTCGGATAGGAAGGTATAGCTGTGAGTCATCTGCGTATCAGCGAGATGTGGTTCTGAATAGTTTTGTTTAATGAAAGCATTTAGATGGAAAAGAGGAGGGGACCAAGGAATGAGCCTTGAGGGACTCCACGTAAGAGATACATGGGGATAGATGATAAATTGTTGACAGTGACAGAGAAGGTTCTATCGGTGATATAAGAGTGGAGCTCGTCAAGAGCCAGAGACTCCCACCCGTTGTCACAGGCAATCAATAATTTTGCACAGCGCATTGTGTCCAAGGCCATACTGAGGTCTAAAAGAACTGCCATAGGCTCCCCCAAGGAGGTCATTGGTTCCCCACAATAGTGTGGATTCTGTGCTATGGTATGGCCAAAAACCAGACTGTCACTTCTCAAAAATGCTATTGTTGTTAATGAATGATAGCATCTGTTGAAGGACAACTTTCTCCAGTGCTTTACTCAGAAATGACAGCTTTGAAATAGGTCTTAAGTTATTTGGTATGTGGTTGAACCACATCATGTTTGAGTGAAAATGGAATATTCCCAGTAAAGAAGAGGGCTGTTAATAACATTGAGAATGTTCAAACCAATTTCCCATAAACCTCTTTCAGCGACTTGGTTGGAACAATATCAAGGCAACTAGTACTGGGCCTCATGCCGGAAATAATTTTATCAAGTTGGGGAAGTGAAATGGGCAAAAAAAAAAAAAAAAAAAAAAAAAAGTCAAAAGCTGGTAGATTCTTGTGTGTGGTGGCAATAGCCTTATCAGAGGGAGAGATACTCTTCCTGAGGATTTTGACCTTGTTTAAAAATATTTTTCTACATTCCTCACAAATGATTGGTCAGGGGTTCAGGCTAGGTCAGGGAATGAGGTTTATAACAGCAGCACTAAATGCCGTGGAAAACAGACTATTAGTAGTTGAGTTGAGTTAAGGATGCAAGATTCACTCTATTCAAAATTAATGGCAAAGGAACCTGAATAAAAGACTAAGTCCAGGGTATGTTTTTTTTTGACATGTGTTGGACTAGTTATTGAACTGAACAAGAGTAAAGGATTCGATCAGGAGTAAGAACTCTTTGGCAAGAGGTTGAGAGGGAGAGCAGACATGAAAATATTGAAGTGACTAGGTATTAAAACTCTGTCATGATTCGGCATAATATGAGTTAGCAGGTGAGAGGATTCACCAATGAAGGCATTTGTTTTAGAAATGTGTGTGTGTGTGTATGTGTGTGTGTGTGTGTGTGCGTGTGTGTGTTTATGTGGAAGGGGGGGTCTCACCATAACACATGGCTGCCACCGTGTGTTATGGTGAGGAAGCAAGCAGGAGTCATGAGTGCAATATTAGTTAACAGAAAGCCGGTATCACTGGAACTCAGGAACTTGGAAACACAGAAACTCAGGAGCACATATTAAAAGGCAGACTGGCAAATGCAATTAATTGACAAAGAACTAGACTCGGAACACAACTTAAACACAAACTCAACTGATTGCCAAACTACACACACCTAGGATTGGCTGAAACAACAGAAGACAGGTAACACAAGGACAGGGCCAATGAAACAATGCAGGGCAGGTGTGGGGATGAACAAGCTGCCAAGACTATGGAAGAACAACAGGGTCAATATAAGCACAGATAACACCAGGGAAACAGAATATATGAGTCAAAACATGAAAAGACCAAAAAACATGGATCAAAAAAAGCACAAGAGTCTATAAGTCCAAAAACCACAGAACCATTGCATTGACAGTTTCTTTACAGTTACAAAATTTGCAAAGATGAGTGCCTGCTCTTCTTGCTTGAACAGTTCCTGAGCTCTCTTGAGTTCTGATTTGTGACTGGCTGTTGGTCTCAAATAATGACTGATTGACTACAAATTTGTTGATGTTGTTGTTGTTGTTTTTACAAAAAAGGCTGACGCAGGTAACAAATCAGTGAAACTGGTGGCACACACCTTACAATGATGACGTAACATCTAAACGGGTACGTTAACTTTAGTCATTCAAAATTCATTACGTTTTTTGAAATTTCAATGCAAAATCCAACCTGGACTGCTGTCTAACACACATGGTGAAAACTCAAAGGTTAAATTAAACATATAGCCACAGAAAGATTGAATTTAACTTCCGAAATTCAGCTGAAATGTTTAGCCATGAACATTTAAACACGAATAGGCCTTTTTTCAGTTTTTTTCAGGGCAAGCAAATTGTTCATCAGGCAGCAAATGATGCATATGCTGCTCCCCTGAAGTCCATGACTTCAGCAAAAATGTGATTATGTGATTTTTTTCTTGGTAATGTTTGCAATGGATAGGTTATGACGGTTTCATCATTTTAAGGAGAATCTCTGCAAATGGTCTGAAGCAAACATGTCCTTTTCCTTGTTTTGGATGGAAATGTGGCTCATGGGGAAACAAGAACTTAACTTGAACATCTTGGTGGTCTGCCTCAACTGTTGTGACCTTGGCCAACTACCAGTTGTGGTCATACATGGCAGCGAGCCAGTCTCAACTATGATTGTCACTTTAAGCTATCACAGTTGCTCTCTCAGATCCTCTGATGGGATCCTGCTCCATAGCCTCCACTAGCAGTTCCAAAGGAATATTTCCCATATTTCTGTGGTAGCATCATTATCACTCACATCAAAGTGCTGGGTGTTGCCATGCAGACGAAGCTGATAGGCTGAAGCACTGGCATACATGTGGCACACTGCAAAAGCATGAAAGTTGCCTGCAGTGAAAGTCATTTCCCTGTTGCAGTGCAGTGAAAGATTTAAGTGGTTGCTGGCTGAGTATGTCATATATCTGAAACAAAGCAGTAAATGCAACTCAAGCAGTATCTATATATGCCCTGGTAACAGATGCAATCAGGACATGTGCAGAGAAACCAGAAGATGTAGTGATTTTTGGCGATTTATTTATACATTTACCACATTGCTGGTAAATGTAACAAAGATGGTCAGCCTATGTATACATTCACTGGTACTTGTGTATACATACCATGTCAGGTGATGTACAAATTACCTGCTATATGTTTACACTGACTGTTTTTTCTGTGTAAACCAAAAGATATAGTGATAATAGACTGGCAGGTAGCAGAAAACCCTGCTGAATCTATACTTTGCACCCAGAGGCGTCAGCTTTATTGGCCTAAGTTATACACCAGCTTTCAAACATCCGGGCCCACACCTTGCCTTACTGCAGTGAGTGGAGAAAACATTCCTGCCAACGTAAGCCTAAATTCTTCTGAGGCCATTAGCTTTGTCTTTCCCCTCCTTACCTGCTCTTTCCATTAAGTTTGCTAACATGTGCGCAACACATGACAATGCAAACTATTTTAACACCTTCGACATCATCACATCTTCTAAGAGGTGAGAAAAAACACACTCCCTAAAAAAATTGTTCTGGACAGGAAAAGTGTCTGAAGAGCTCAATGCTGCAGCTGCAGTGTGTGTGTGTGTGTGTGTTGATGTGTGAGTGAAAAAGCCCCTCCACCCCAAAATATGCAGTAGCCACTGGATTTCAGAAAAACACTGCTGTGTCAGCCTCACTAATTTCCCATACCATTTGATGGAGCTAGAGCTGAGAACTCATTTCTCCAAAATGTTTATACTCACATTACCCTGGCTGACACCGACTGCATGGCACAGCAAGAAGCTGTCTTTGTACTTGCCTCAGAACTTAGAAACAGCCATCTAGCAAGAGAAAATATCATTACACAAAAATTTCAAGAGAAAATTTGACAGCGAGCTTGCAGTGAAGAATGGACTTTCATCATGCAAAGCCACTGTGTATCTATAACAAAGTCATTGCTGGGTGCAGTGATGAAGATTAATGACTCGTTCCTCAATCCTTTTTATATAATGAAACATTTTTTGATGGCAAAGTGGAACAGGAATAAGGTGGTGGAAAAAGCCCTTTGCCTGATGACTATATAATTTCATTGGTTGATAAAAAAAAAATCTATATTGTTATTTATTTTTCATTTAATCCATATGTTTGACAACAGGGGTTGCCAACCCCTTGTCATACTATCTCGTTCTTTATGCAGAATTCTCATGCAGTAATGATTATAAAAAAAACAAAACAAATTCTAGTTGTTTGCTCACTTCACAGAGAAAAACCTTATTTATAACAGTCGTCATAATTTTAGGAGAGACAAAAACAAATCGGAGAAAAAGAAAAACAGGAGGAATTGCGGCTGCTGTTCTGGAAAGCTGCTGATTTAAATGCTTGCTAGCTCTGAAAAAAGAGCACAGAGGAGTTGCTTGGCCTGGGTGTGATGTGCAGCTATGTGGTGTGAAGAAGAGGAGAAAGGGAAAGACAGCGATGCCATTGGAGAAAACAGGCCAATGTCCATTAATTAAAAATGGGAATGGCAGAACATCTGTATAAAATAAGTTAAAACATCAGCATGGAATCCATAATAACATGGTAGAATAGAACAGAATAGAATACCAAAGTAAATTCTATAGCAAACACAGAATACTAATTCATTTTCTTTTTAAATATACAATGGTTTTTAGATGGCTGGTCATAGCTTCTTGGGATCATGAAATCAACCCCAAAGCTAGATTTATATCCATGTAATGAAAATAGGAAAATGGCTATAAGGAGCAGCAGGGTTTTCACACCACAGCACCAATTCACAATATTCTAATGTGTTTTCTTTTTCCAAATATCTCAAATCTGTTTGACTTGCCAAGCTCTAGTGGGAAGCCATGACCATGAGGAAATAACAGGATGAGTAAAACCAGCGCTTGGCTCTCCGAGGACCAGGGACAGATGGGATGGTTGGATTTCATGTGGTCGTGACGGCTCAGCAGCTCAGTCACAGGGAATCAGTATTTCAACATCGGAAACCAGTGGTTTGCTGGGCAGAAGTAAGAAGAGACCCTCTGGTTTGGTTCAGGTATACTGTGATATCACATGTATAATCTGTCTTCCCATATCATCGTTCTGTAATCATTAGGAATAGTGTTAGTAAAAAGCTCTAACACAACATGAGGTTTAAATGTGTTTACTAAAATATTAAAGGTGATTGAAAAAGAAGTTTCTCCAACAGCTTTTACAAGAAAGAACACACGCATCTTATGACAAAATACAAACACAAAGTCCGGTTTCTGCACCATGTCAAATCATAGTCTGTGCATTTTCAATCTGGCCATGGCCTCATGGTGTGGTGGGAGTTTGACTATCAGTCCTGCCATGGCAAAAAGAATAATAAAAACAAAAAGCAAAACGACGTCTCTAGTATTTTTGCCTCCATGGTGGAAGTCCTGCACTTCATTCCTTCATTCCTCTCCCCTCTGCCCAGCAGGAGCTGTCCACATTGTTTCAATCAGGCATCATCACCTCACGATCAGTTCAATTTCCATGGAAACAGATGAAATAAACTTAGGGTTAGGATTACAACTGTTGGCACAATTGGATAAAATAGGAGCCCAGGGTACTTCATACAGATGACTTGCATTCAGTGCAAGTTGCTGCCTCCACAAACTCATTTCTCGTTATACTTGTCAAAAGTACATTGTGATCATATGGAGGGAATTTTAATGGTTTAGGGGTGGATGTGACTTGGGGATGGGTGGCAGCAGAAAAGGTGGTTTGAAAAACAGGACAAAGTTGCACTATATGGCTGCATTAATGTTAGTTTTTGTTTTATTGTTATTTCTTAAAACGTTTATTTTTTGAAAAATATTTTAAGCACTTTAAGCACTGAATTTTTAAATGGGCCTGTCATCTGAAAAGGTGCACAACTCAGTATAGTGTACCCTGTAACTTCATGTGGAAACTACCTTTCAACAAAAACTCTGTTTTCTCTCAGTTTGCAAGCTGTGTTCAGACAGCCAATAGAAAATAGTTTAGAGCTGATTGTTTCCCCAAATCTGACACAGACCTGATTTTTTTTCAATGCCTGTGTGACAAGACAAGACAAAAGAATACACAGAATCTGACACTTTAGATTCTGATTTGGACCCCTTCCATATGTGATCCTTTGTACAGCTTTAGGTGCCATATATGACCATCCTCTGATAGATTTCTATTAGATTCCAGTTGAGAAGGAAGTGAGATACTTTGGAGTGGTTATAACAAACTTTATATTCGGTCCAGACGAGCTGAAGGCCGCTGTCAGAGCAGCCTGGCTGGACCTCCATCACAACTCAGCAGAGCCGCAATGACAGGGAGACAGGTAGTTAGAAAGGAAAGCAGACGCATCTCATCGTCGTCATGTCATAACCTTGTGACAGAGTGGGTGCCCTGATCTTAGTTTGTAAGCTAGGCAGGCTACTGTACTGCCTGGAGGATAAGGCAAATAGACACCTACAGTATTTGTTGGGAGAGCAGGGCGGGCAATTCGCCTGAGCGCCATACAAGCCAGCTCCACCCCTTAATGTAGTAGATATATAGAAAGACACTTCAGTCCAAGGCCTTTCTGCCATCTTGTCCTCAGCCTGAACTGCTGACGGACTGCCACCACACCACTGTCACCACAGCAAACTATTCAAGATTCAAATGCCTGGAGCACTGTTTTACTACCTGTGATGATGGACTGTCATGCAAATGACATGTTTTGCTGTTCAGCAGCACGCTTGGTTAAATGTGGGGTCGTGATACAAATCTGTCCACAGATATGGACAAATATGGGTCATGAATGCGAACAGTCAAGGCAAAAAGATCAGATCTAAGAAAAAATTAAATTTGTGGAACTGGGTCACCGCTGTGTGAACGGAAGATTGACGAGGAGCTGTGGATGCCAGACACAAGATGCAAGATAGGCCAGCAAAATAACTACCCAGATTGGTTAACAACAAACAAACAAACAGCCTCAAAATGGATGTTTTGTTTTTGAAAAGTGTTTACTCTCTGGTTTTAAGCACTGTGCATATTTGGAACGTGTTATTGTTCCCACCCATGTTTGAGCCAAATGTCCCACAGCAGTGTCCGTTCATTCCAAGCATAGCGAAGGTAACGACCGGAGTCGATTCGACGTCTTTAACAAACAGCCACTTACTCACGTGCATTTCTGTGAAACAAACAGTTGGTAGGCTACACACGCTCACCTCAAAAATAATGGAAATATGTAGCCCAGACAAAGCAACCCTGTAAATTATCAATGCAAACCTTTTTTCATTGTAAAGATTATCAGTGGTATTTATGTATTTATGCCCGAGACATACAAGATTCATAAAATTCACTGTGAATTTTGAACCCTGACTGACCTTAAAAAACCCAAAGCAGTCAAAACCTAGTAGTTCTATGCATTTACTGGGAATTGTGTGCATTTCCAAGCTTTGTGGTAAATGGCCTCATTTGGGGTCATTTACAGTAACTATAGAGTAGTTACACTTAGAGAGAATACACGCTCTCTTATATGAGAAGTAGGTGTAATTTCTTTGCCATGACATCACTGCTCTTGACTTTGGAAAAACAAACAAACAAACAAACACACAAACAAACAAACAAACAAACAAACAAACAAACAAACAAACAAACAAGTGAACAAAAATGGATTTCCACTAGCTTCTGTGCATTCACCCATCTAAATGACAAGAGTGGATAAGCCTATAAGACAGATAGTCTAGTCTCCCGTCCAACCTACATGTACATGTCCTCAATGCCCCCGAGTCAATTTATAACACGCAAACTGTCTCATACACACACGTACACACACACACACACACACACATTTTTGTAAAGTGGCCCATGCACACAAGCTACATACTGCTGGCCTGAGTCCACATGTGCAGGCCAAGATCAGTGGGAGGACAGACATTTCAATGGTAGTTCATTATGCACTTAAACAGTCACTATGCTCCCATCAATTACAGGAAAAAAGAAGGACTTCTCAAAATAGAAATGTGCTGCTCTCCTCTCTGGATTTCTCTTATATCCTCCACCTTTATCCCTCTAACTCTATCATTGCTTGCACCTTGGCCTTTTGACTCTCTCTCTGCTCGTTTTCCTTGGAGAGGGCCAAGTCCTAATGCCTGCACTGACATGCAGACTCATGGACTTTGATACGTGTTCCCCATAAGTTCTGGCTTTTTTGGACTTTTTTTCTTTTTGTAAGTCCACAATCTGGAGACTGTGCTGATGGGAATAAACCACAATCTGTCATGTTGTGACATTCCTTTAGGGTCTGGCCACATCTCCTCATCCACATCACAAGCAATGTCATCCCTGGCTAGGCAACGGGGAAAATATGGCCTTGCTACTCCTCTCTGTCGTCCTCTTCCTCTTCTTCTTCCTCTTGCTCTGACTGCCTCCATGTTTACAGCGTTCTCACAAAACAGGTGAACTTACCTGATGTGTTCAGTTAGTGTGTTTTTATGCATGTGGGGAGGTGTTGCCAATTTCATGTCATCCTTGTATTTTAAATAGAATTGTTTTCCCAATGACTGCAAGAGATTTTTATTCTTGAATTCTTGAAGTGTTTAATGTGAGAAACAATGTGTGGTGTTTTGCAACAAGTGTGCTGCAGACTTGCAAACAAAGTGCAATGAAGAAAATGTGTTTGTAATTTTGGTGCCTTTGTTTAAGGCGTGGTAACAAAAGTTTTTCATGAAAGGTTGTGATGCTTTTGTCTAAGCATTCACTGTCAGGGTGTAAGCAATCGGCAAAAACTGTAAGACAGGGGTGACTGGGAATGATCCTGGTGCAGGGTTAAATGTGAAAAACTGATAGGCTATATGCCAAATTTTGTTTCTGAGCAAATAGATAGTGTAGGGTTAGAGTTAGGGTTAGTTTGTAAATTTTATACTAGTAAAATTCCCAGCTTTGACATTTCCAAAAACAATTATTCCTTTCCTAGTTAATAGTTTATTAACATAACTTCTTGAATACATCGACTTCACGATTTTATATCTTTCTTTTTTTTTTTATCATACCTGGCAGTCTTATTATGAATCCCCCCCCCCCCCCCCCCCCCCCCCCCCGCCCCCCAAAAAAAAAAGCTCTGCAATAAAACTCATTAATCAACAAATTGCTGAATCAGCAGGTAAACTGAAAAAGTCACCCTACATTGAAATTCTACTGTTTCTACACACGTGAAACTGTTTTTGTATTTTGAAGTTTTATTCTTCCCAGGTTGCCACTTTCTGTTTGGTGCTGGAGAGAGCACACCTACTGGCTGTTGAATAATGTTCATGTCATTGAACTCGACAAGCCAAGACTAAAGACTGACAATAATATTAAACATGTTTGATTTTATCTGAACTTAAGATGAAAAAAAGACTGACTTGAACTGAGTTTTATGACCACCTTAAACCAAACATGTGAGATGACGGGAACACGGCCCAACTTTAAAACTCCAAAACTCTCATGATTTTATGGAAATTCATCTGTGACTGTCAAAATGTTTGAAAAGTCATTTTGTGTGAGGCCAGCATTACGGTGCAGGGTCAAATCACCAGCCCTTCTAGTAAATGTTGAAGGGCATTTAATCAGTCACACAGAATTTCTTCAAAAAGAAGGCTTAAAGAGACTTTATCAAGGATATTATGTAGCTGACATACACTTATCACAATAAAATCTTATCAGAATCAACTTTCATGACAGTTCATGACCTAATGCTTATGCACACAGAGAATTTGACCTATGCTATATTGCCAAAAGTATTCACTCAGCTATCCAAATCATTGAATTCAGGTGTTCCAAGGTGGCCAAAGGTGTATAAAATCAAGCACCTAGGCATGCAGACTACTTCTACAAACATTTGTGAAAGAATGGGTCACTCTCAGGAGCTCAGTGAATTCCAGTGTGGTACCGTGATAGGATGCCACCTGTGCAATAAGTCCAGTCGTGAAATTTCCTCGCTACTAAATATTCCACAATCAACTGTTAGTGGTACTATAACAAAGTGGAAGCGACTGGGAACAACAGCAAGTCAGCCACGAAGTGGTAGGCCACGTAAAATCACAGAGCAGGGTCAGCGGACGCTGAGGCGCATAGTGTGCAGAGGTCGCCAACTTTCTGCAGAGTCAATAGCTACAGACCTCCAAACTTCATGTGATCTTCAGATTAGCTCAAGAACAGTACGTAGAGAGCTTCATGGAATGGGTTTCCATGGCCGAGCAGCTGCATCCAAGCCTTACATAACCAAGTGCAATGCAAAGTGTCGGATGCAGTGGTGTAAAGCACGCCGCCACTGGACTCTAGAGCAGTGGAGATGTGCTCTCTGGAGTGACGAATCCCACTTCTCCGTCTGGCAATCTGATGGACGAGTCTGGGTTTGGCGGTTGCCAGGAGAACGGTACTTGTCTGACTGCATTGTGCCAAGTGTAAAGTTTGTTGGAGGAGGGATTATAGTGTGGGGTTGTTTTTCGGGAGTTGGGCTCGGCCCCTTAGTTCCAGTGAAAGGAACTCTTAATGCTTCAGCATACCAAGACATTTTGGACAATTTCATGCTTCCAACTTTGTGGGAACAGTTTGGAGATGGCCCCTTCCTGTTCCACCATGACTGCGCACCAGTGCACAAAGCAAGGTCCATAAAGACATGGATGAGCCCGTTTGGTGTGGAAGAACTTGACTGGCCTGCACAGAGTCCTGACCTCAACCCGATAGAGCACCTTTGGGATGAATTAGAGTGGAGACTGAGAGCCAGGCCTTCTTGTCCAACATCAGTGTCTGACTTCACAAATGCACTTCTGGAAGAATGGTCAAAAATTCCCATAAACACACTCATATGTTACTCACATATTAAATCCTATGGTTTAAGAATGGGATGTCACTCACGTTGATATGCGTGTGAAGGCAGACAAGCGAATACTTTTGGCAGTATAGTGTATGTTAGAAGGAATATGTGTTAAGGATTTTAAAAAGTACTAACAATTATATTAATAAAGCATGGCAACAACTGGTGTTGTTGTCAAGATAATGTGATGTTACTAGGCCCTGTCCCATGTTCCACAAATGTCTACCTCTTCAAGCCCTTGCTCACACACATATGCGTTTATGCTGATCATGCAGGTGATGTCAATTAAAGTCTGTGAGGATTCAGGGTGGACACTGGAGTCAGGCCAGAGGTTTGAGGCAGGCCATTAAAGGGATGATGTATGCCACAGAGAGCACACACAGATGATAATGTTGTGATTAAAGGGGGAGTGTGTGGACACAGATGGCCTACAGTGTGTGTCGGCATATGTGTGTGAGACTGAAGGTCTGCAGGCAGCAAAACAATTTCATAAAAAGCAGGCATTCTCCCAGTTTGACATGACAGCTGATTGAAAAATATGTGTGGTTACAAGAAATACAGAATCACTGGAACGTCCCTACAGCACAGCTTCAGATGGTGAGCACCACCTCCCAAATCTGTTCCACTTGTTTTCTATCAAAATATTCATTTGATCATTGACTCCATCCCATCCACACCCTTTTAAACATGTATCTATCATCATAGTGATTTAGCTGGTTAATATGAAGTTGTAAGGAACTGGAATACTTCATTGATTTTGTGCCCTACAATGCAGTGTAGTTGCGATGTATTTTAATTTACTTTTACTGTGTAAGTACTGTTGTGTACTGTGTTCTTAAATTTTGCTCTGTAACAATTCCAGGAAACACACTTTTAAAACTTTGGCTGGATAAAAACATCTTTTCTTTGTACAGAACTTGAGATTGGGTCATGTCATGTGAAGTGAGTTATATTTGGCTGTCTAATGACATCTCCACAGCCAGCTACAGTTTTGAACATAATTTTCTCTTTATTTTATGGCGTTTTCAGTTCCCCGAGTCACGAGATGACCAGTGGTAATTTTGGCATGGAAATTCAATGTCAACAACACAGTCACACACCAGTGCATTCATGTGCACACACACACACACACACACACGCACATGTGTTTTTCTCTGACAAACAAGAGAGACACTACAACATCATGATTGATGTTGAACCAGTATGGAAAGTGTGTTCACACAAATTTCAATATGTGTTACAGAATGAGTTTGTGCCACAGAATTGTCGCAGAAATGTCTTGACCATAAGCGCATGATGTACTGATGTCTGAACATATCTGTATTCACAGCCACAAATTTCCAGCAGGAAAGAAGTTGCCCTGATTCTCTCTTGCAGTGGCTAAAGACCGGGGGAGGCTTATTGAACTGGATGTAAGAGGGAAACAAAAAGGTTTTGATCATAGACACGCACGCGTGCACGCACACACACACGGAAACACAACGCTGCACTGTGCTTATGGTCCGGACCGACTGAGCCCCTCTCTGCTGTTGGTTCTCCATTTAAACAAAAAAAGCTGGCAGCGTTTCAGTGTCTCGCTTTTCATGCCAACATCTCTCTCTCTATCTCTTTCTCGCTCTCTCTCTATCCCTCTCTCTCTCTCCTCTCTCTCTCTCTCTCTCTCTCTCTCTCTCTCTCTCTCTCTCTCTCTCTCTCTCCTTTTGTCTCATGGCCTTGCTTGGTGTGTCTCTGCCAAACTTGATGCTGGCCTGCCAGCCTGTACACGGCCAATGCTTCAAGCTGCCATATTAACAGGCCAAGCTGAACTATCCAGACATGCCTCAGTGTTCAGAGCACCTAATGATTATCTTCTGTCCAAATGCCAGTCTAAAATGGATGCAGCCACAACGTTTGTCCATCTGTGCTTCTTGTATGGTGTTCCAGTGAAGATAAAATAGAATAGATAGAAATAGAATAAGGAAGAACTTTCTTCCTCCATCATTTTGGAGTGTGTGTGTGTGTGCAAAAGATGCTACAAATTTAGGTTTGGCTGGACTATTACAATTCCCAGTTTGGCCTCCTATTAATACACTGGATATTATATCTCTGCAAAATGCAGTCTATAATGAAATTATATGAGTAACTAAATATGAACATGTAATACTGTGTTTCAGATCAGTTTAATAAAACTGTGTTTGAGTGACATCTTGTGTTGTTGACTGAACTGGCTTGGTGTTCAGTGTGAACACAGCATACATGATGGCGGTAGCTCACTGTCTTTCGCTTAAGCTGGATTTCACAGAAAGAGCAAAGAGCAGACAAAGTAGAGGGAAAGGTAATTTCTCCAGCCTCAAACTCCACTAAAACCGCAAATTAGCCTTAGTTCGTCTTCACAAACCATGTGATCCTGATTAACATTTTTCACCCAAAACCCTACAAGATACACGCACACACCCACACACACACACACACACACACACACACATGTCTGCGCAGACAAACCATATGACCCAGTTACAAGAGAGAATAAAGGACAATTTATACAGCATTTAAGAGTGCTTTTGATGGCGGTTTGTTTCCTCCTTGTCTAAAATAGTGGCACTGTTGCTACACAACAAGTCTTTCTCCTCAACTTCTTAACCTGATTACATTCCGTGGAGACTGGTTTTATTCTTCTTGTCCTCTTAGGTTAAGTTTAAAACCTTAGTTCCTGTTCCCAGTCCTGCATGCCACAACATTGATTTTTTTTTTTTTTTTTTTTAATCTAATCCTAAAGATTTGACGAAAATTGTTATGAATTCATCACTTGAGCTTCTATTCTTGGTTCATAAGGAGCTAAGGGCCATAGACTGCAATAACCATAAATAAAAGTACACATACGAAAAGGTAAGTTGCAAATGTTAAATTTAGTAACTCCAGTTTTCATGTAATATTTCACAAGTACTTGAGTATACATAAATGAAAATAATAAATGGACCCTTAAAAAAATAGATTTTAATCAAGAGTCTCTAAAGTCTGTGTGTTCTGTGATCACTTTTGATATTTGTCTTGTCAATTCACTGTTTATAGTTTTGTTTTGTTTTTTTTTAAATGTGTGTGACTGTTCCTGTGACAGTTCCTAAATGATAGAGTGCACTCTAAAAATTAATATAAACCCCACAGTCCCACAGTGGAATGTTAATGGTTTAACATTATATTTTCAAAGTCATAATACAAATTGGACAACAACATGAGAATTCAAAATCCCTCTCTTTACATATAATACTGTGAAATTCGCTCTGCTGCTCTTTACTAAAAGAAAATTAAGTAGGCTGCAATTGCAATCAGCTGAATTGCATATTAATTTGTTTCTTGATTGGCAACATTATCATTACAAACCATAAGTTGACTGCTTTATCCTACTATCAGCAACCAAAAACTGCAGCGCTGCCACAAAAATTTCCACACACTCAATAACATGTAGGCAATGTAACACCGCACACACAACTACATACTGTAACTAAGAGTAGAAAGTAAGAGTATGGAGAGAATATTGCAAATATATATGTATTAACCGGACAGCCTAAATAAAGGCTAGTGTATGAAACATCACATATGTTCTAATGAATGGTCTCTACAGTGGAATGTTTGTTCATTTACTGTTCATTATTTATTTACACAGATGGAAAGTAGAGCAGACAGACTAGAGAAGATGTGGTTGCTTTTTGATTCCAGGACAGTCTGGGCTCTGTTTGTCAAATTTATCCAAGAACTGAAGAATAGGAATCTAGAAACACAAATCAATTGCTCTGGAAAAAAACAGTGGAACATTCTTTCGATGCAAAAGCATATCATCTGCATATAATGAAATCTGATTTGTTGTACCTTTCACTTCTGTAGGCTTTATATATCTGGATTGGCAGATTTAAGCAAACAGTGGGGAGATGGGACAACCTTGATTTGTGGCATGCGAAACAAAGAAAGATTATCACTGCACCTTCAGATTTCACACCTTTATGATAACAATGTACATTTGGAAGAGCAGCCCATAAACAGATTTATTTTCTGAATGTATTCATCTTATGTATTGAATTTTATCAAATGTTTGAATAAAATATTGTATGCTGCTGTGCGTACTGCCTACAAGCTGAAACACCCCGATGCAAATTTCTATTGTTTTGAAAATAAGTAGCTTGCAAAATAAGTGTTAGACTTTCACATAAAGTCGCCTGTTTCTCAGGCCTTGATTCTGGCAACAAAACTACCATGAGCTTGTCAATTTTTATGTGTAAAAGTTCTCATAAATGTTATCTCTGACACAGGCTGCCTACAAATCCATATAAACATATATTCATGTTCTTAGCCTCTTTTTTCCTGTGGATAGTTTTGTAGATGCTGTGATCTCTATTTGTTTGCACTATATTAAAAGCTGGGCCTTACTTTAAAATTAGACAGAACCTGGCTTACCTGCATGTGAACCCAAGGAAGTGATATTTGGACAGCTTTATTCTGTTTCTCAAAATGAACTGAACTCAAGGTCAACAGTCCTGCCTTTGCCACCAAGAATAACGTAGATTTGTAAGTTCAACCAAATTGCATATGCTGTCCAGCAGCACTTTTTTCCCCCTAAAATTGTGTAGGTCATTCGCTATCTGGCTCTAATGGTGTGAACTGTTCTGGTACTAAATGCTGATCCATTTTCAAACCCCAGGAAAGTCAAAGACAGCAAAACCTGCTTTGCTGAGCTTTCACAGCACATACCTCTGGGCATCATAAAATTGTGTGGGTGTAATAAAATTGATTCAGTGATTAATTACAGAGTTGTTTTCAGATTGGACTAAGAACACCAAGTTTTTTATTGGATCATTAATTGGAATGATACTTTTTTTCTTTAAGGGCTAAACATGCTGGCTTTGAGCATTTGTGGACACACACCCATAGCCAGCAAATCACAAACAGGGCAATGCCTCATGCTTGGAAAGAATACGGTGAGAAAACCTGGGGAACATTTTACTTGATGAGCATTAAGATACATAACCAGATGGAAGGTTATAGCAGATCATAGCCCATTAAAAGCACCAATTAACTTCACTTACAGTATATCATCATCAGACAAACATCAATAAAATGCATTCAGTTTAATACAATCTAATTAACAGTGGGTGACACATAAAGTATAATCCTCCTAAATTTTTGCACTTTGTGTTTTCTTATGACATTCTCTGATGTTGATAATTATGAATCACATGCAAGACTATTCTAAATTGTATAATGATTGCATGGTTGGCCCCACTGGGAGTCAAACCCTTAACTCTTGCAGTACAGGAAACAACTAACTGCATTTGCTCTTGCTAAACTCTGGACATCACTTACATAGCACACAGGCCAGTTTTTCACTTCAGCAGTGGGCCAGTGAGATCTAGGTTATTTTTTGACACACAAATTGACTGCACCGTTTCCTTGGCTGGGTGGTTTCTAACAGTCAATGAGACCATTGATTGACTGAGAGAACAGCCAACTGAAATGCAACTGGGGGAACTGGATGGTTAAGCCACTTTGATGCACTAGTTGTTTTCAGATAACAAAAAGCCATGGCATTTAGCAGCTGCCTTTTTCAAGAGCAATAAATATAAGTGCAGTGCGTTGTTGGACGCCTTATTTTTTTTCCCCACCCACATTCCACAATGATCTGCCCTACTGTGTCTGTGACTGGCAAGTATTCATTGCCTTCTTTAGTTAGACTGGTTAGGTTAGGCATGAGGAGTGAGATAGTTAGGGTGAGAATATCAGGGTCAGAGCCAGTCAGAGGCAGAGAAGGGGCAAATCTTCACTGAATGTGGTTGGGAACCTGACAGGACATGTCACATGCATGCATTTAGCCAAAGAGTGTGATTAGGCTTATATGTGTATATGTATAGATACATATAGATATAGATATAGATAGAAATAGAGATAAAGATAAAGATAGATAGATAGATAGATAGATAGATAGATAGATATGATGCAATGGACCAGTCTTGCCACTATCATTGCATCAGTAGTATCAATGGAAAAATCTCTGTCTCTGCTACATTCCACAGTAACAGCAAGATTAAAGCTGCAGGGATTTATCATCATGTCTGCCTTCCTGGCATCACCGTTCACCTGTGTGTGTGTGTGTGTGTGTGTGTGTGTGTGTGTGTGTGTGTGTGTGTGTGTGTGTGTGTGTGTGTGTGCGTGCGTCTATGTGTGTGTGTATGTGTGTGTGTGTGTGTGTGTGTGTGCGTCTGTGCATGTGTGTGTGTGTGTGTGTGTGTGTGTGTGGTTGACAGAGTGCATACTGTACTCTCTCTCCCTCGCCTCGTCGTGTCATGAAGTTCATTGTTGCTGAAATCATGTTGGAAACTTCTCTCCCTCCTCTTCTCCAGATGATTTTTCCATTGAATTTGTGTTATTGTTGTTTCTATCTAATTCTTCTCGGCAAAAATGTGAACCACCTGTGGAAGAGAGACCAGAAGAGACGCTGTAAAACAGTAAAGTAAAAATGTAAGGGGACTAGTCTTATAGTGGAGGTATATGATTTTGCATAAAATTTTATCAGGTTTGCCCCGCTGACATTAACCATCTGTTTCTTTAGGAGAGGCTAAAAAGGCAGCATCAAAGCAATGTTAGGAGTTAAACCAACAACATTATGGATGTATGTATTAGTGTATGTAGCCTGGTATCAGGTCTTTATAAAGGGTGATACTGTTATTGTTATAATAAAGCTGCCAATAGGTAATATTGTATTAAAAATCCATGTGTCCCAGTAACACCATTTAGACCCTCATGGGACACTACAACTGTCCACTGAAACCCAGATCAAGGTCAACCACCCATATTCAATGACAGGGAAAAGTCTGGTATGTGTGTGCTTGCATGCTTTAGACTCAGTTTAGATCAGTCCTTTATCCAACACCTTCCTCTGCCTTAAATCACCTTTATTTAACCAGGTAATCCACATGAGATTCAGTAGGGGGGAGAGAGATTATGGGGGGAGGGATTGTGAGGGAGACCTGGTCAAGACAGGTGCAAACAAAGGGAAGTACAACACAAAAATCCAATTACATACATATAAAATAACCACAATTAAACTATGGAGGAGCATCTTTCACAGTCCCACTGTCTAAGCAACCAAATCTCTCACAAAGTGTTTGAACTGGCTTGAGAGGTAAGTTTGTCAGATCCTTTTGCAGGTTGTTCCAAGTAGTAGGGGCGATACCATTAAAAATTTCCTTCCCATCTCAGTGTGGGCCTTAGGAACTGATAATTGCAAGAAATTATTGGATCACAGGCTATATTGACAATGTGTTTTCATTTTGATGCAAGAACACAAATATGTTGGGAGTTCACCAAGAAGAGCTTTGGATATAAAAAACATACCAGTGACTGAATATGCACGTAGACAAAGATAACCAGTTCACAGTGGAACATAAGGTGCAGTGGTGAGTTCAGGCTTTGCGATTTGTTCAGTGTACAATAATACCCAGAATCAAGCGAATGAAGACAATAAGCTGCTGCATCCATATATAACAGGACTCCTTAATTAAGTAAGGATAAAAAAAGTAGTTGCAACAGATTTTTTTGCTAACAAAGGAAAACCTTTGTTTTTCTTAAGCTTAAGGCTAACTTTAACATTCTTAAGTGTCTTTTTCTTTCAAGTTTCTTAACAAGCTGTTGAATAAGAAACTTCAGAGCTGACTGTCATCAATTAGAGCTGTATTTTCTCCAAAACTAAGACAACTGAGGCAGAGAATCGCTCTGCTTCATGGGTGGGCCCCAGTGGTTGATTGGGTAAACCGTCTCATCCTCCATCAAAGACGATTTCCTCCTTTATCTCCGCCTTTTACCTACAGCTCTAACTTAACTTTGTCCAATCCTCTTCTAAAACAGTGAAAAGAAAGAATGTAAATGTCATGATCGGATCAGGGCTCAGGTTAGGGTTAAGACTAGATTTAGGGTGCGGACTAAAAGGTCAGCTTCCCTCTGGATGAAGCCCAGCTTGACCCACATCTCTGGAACTCAGAGGATGCTTGGTATGCAATACTTCCTCCTCTCTGCTTCTGTTGACTGATCTGCTCATCCTGATTAATGTGTCATTCATTCATTCTTTCATTAGTTCATTTACTGATGTTTTACGCATTCATTCAGCAAAACAGATTAGTAATGACTTACTACTGATTCTATTATATTTAATGAAATTGGGAAAACTGGCAGTTGAAGCAGCAAAATAGAACAGGACATAGAGAAGAAAATAAAAGTACAAAATGAATACAACTGAAATAAGAACATAGCAAATTTGGTAAACTAAACCAAAAATCCAACACTATCACCTGACACTAACATGTAAAATCTATCATTAAGGAGTGGAAACATGCCAATGAAAAACTAGGGAAAGAAGTATAGATTAGACCATTATGGGGGGGTGCAAAATACAAGCAGCAGATCATGATGGCACAAAATGACCACAATTATGCAGAATATATAATTATTGTATACAAATACAACAAAAACATCCAGCCCACCCAGGCCAGAGGAGGAAAACAAAGGTGGATATCCCATCACTGTTGCTTCCAGCCTCAGTTTCCAGGGTTTAATCCAGCATATCACAGTCTTGGCGGCCCGTGATACAAGACACTGTAGAAGATCTGTAGGAGCACTATAATCGGCAGCCTGCCTGTGCTTCTCTTGCTCTGTCTGTGACCACATGTTGTCCCTTTAACTTCAATTTTACAAAGTGGTGTGGGAACAAGATATTCAGATATATTTCAGTTTCATACAGGCATTTCTCAGAGATCTATTTATATCACTTGTGAGAGGCGGTGTGGCTCAAGAGACGAGTAGAGCGCTATAGAAACACAGTCTATTGTACCATTCACTTGTAAAATCAAACACTTCTTGGTGGTGGACTGGATGCCACTACAGACACAATACAAAGTAATATAAAGGATATGATGGTATGCAGCTAGCAGTCATGTGAATTTACAGTAAATCTACATAAATTACGATATGTTTTGTTGTCACATTAACCAGTCTACAGAAGGCCACTGAATCCACGTGCTTTGAAGCAGATGTGTCCATATCTTTCAGGTTTTATTGTGGTTCAAATACTAAAACCTTCTCTGTAAATTCAGTCATGCTTCAGTTTGTGATTTACCCTTGGATTTAGTGAGTTTCATTTTGGTGAATCCCAGTTAATGAGACGCTCTCCTCTGCTGTAGCTCCACATTGTGATTTATGCTGATGAGATGGACTATAGGTAAAATTTGTGTGTACTTCAGGGGTAGCAAACAGTCCATGACCTCTATAGCCCTCTGACGGTGCACAATAGGAACTGAAACACACACTGTTACCAGCTCCTACCCCCCTCCTATATCTTTGGTACTTTTTGGCTTTGGTTGTGTCTTGAAACTAAAGGGTGGGGAGTTGTTTTTGCTCCAAGAGCATGAGTTGGAAAGCTTTTAAAGCCAAAAATTTCAGCACCTAGTCAAGTATTTGTTGAGTTACTGGTATTGATCAATATTTCTTATATTCCAGATTGATTATCTTGCCATGGAACAATGTAAATCTCATTTATTTGAGAAGACCAGTCTGGTTTTGGGCGTACATAGAAGGCGTGGAGGTGAGCTATGGTGCTGATTCCAGTGCAATAGGAAAGAAGGCCTAGCCAGGCCTCATTCAATGAGCAATTGTCAAGTTTGTATAAACAAAATTTGCACAGTAACTTGTCCAAAAAAGATGAATAAACAGCTTTATAAAAAATATGGAACAATCTCTCTGATCTGAGAAGTATTTTCATTCCCAATCAGATAAAATGGTGATAGAAAAGATAGAAATGTTGCCAACTAATCACACATCCTCCTTTAACTAAAAGCATCTCTTTTGGATGTAATTGTGTGTATGAGCGTGCATGCATGCATGTGTGCATGTATGTGTGTATGTGCGTGCTCAAAAAATATCACCTTGCCAGTGTAATCCTGCCTTTGATTGATCCTCAGTAAACCATGTGAGGATCAGACCAGCTGCACAACAGACGTTGCTTTTGATCTTCAGTCGAACACAATGGAAGACATCCCGTGTTATCACCATTACCCATCTCAAGAGTAATGGTGTGTGTGTTTGTGTGTGCATGTGCATGTGTGTGTGCATGTGCGTGCTCTTTCATCAATGCAACCCCCAGGATCTCAGCTACACGCTTTAACAGGAAAGATCTCAACTTTTGTTGTCTAAAACACAGTGTTTATGTGTGTATGCACAGATGTGTGTTTGTATGTGTGTTTAGAAAAAGAAAGGGAGTGCAAGATAAATGTTCAATGTAGTGTGTACCTGCAGTCTGCATATATGTGTGTGTGTGTGTGTGTGTGTGTGTGTGTGTGTGTCTGTGTGTGTGTGTGTGTGTGTGTGTGTGTGTGTGTGTGTGTGTGTGCTGTCATCATGCACCTCCAGTTGCTGAGATTCTCCACCTCATCCACATGTGTTGGGGTGGTGTCCCTTCACCAAAGTATATTCTTAGTGACACACACACACACACATACACATTCAGGGATTAAGCACGAGCTTTCCTTGGCTGCAGTGGATGGCTTTGCATCACTTCTCTTCATATCATTGTAATTAAGTGAAGCTGAAGCTATTCTCAGCTGTTTGACTGAACGCTCTGTTCAGAGCCACATCTTGACTGCATTATGTTGAATCTCCATGAGGTATTCACTACAAAACATCAAAACTATCGGAGATTACAATAAGTGCTGCTTGTCCAGAGCTTGCCAACAGGTGCTCTTTGGGAACAGGAAATACTTTTTTTCATTGAGGCTAACTGGACAGATAATACTTTAAAGGACCATAAAAAGACCAATCCACTGAAACAGGCATTGTGGATGAATAACACATATGGCCTTCATCAGACAAATGCTACATTAAACATTCATGCATTATTATGCTTGCCAGAGGTCCATTATATCCATGTTCTCATGTGTCTTACACCCTGTAGGACTTTTGTTAAATCCTTGTTGAGCTGCCATGTCTGAAATGCCTCTGTTAGAAACCTTTAAAGACCAGCTGATCCTCCTGCTGATGCTAGTTCACTGCAGTTGCACTAGAAGACTGATTTTTGCTGCTCCATTTCACATTTAAAATCGCTTGTGGGACCACTGAGCGAGCCAAAGATTCATTTAAACTCTTCCTTGTAAGTAAATTAGATTAAATTAGTGTTTTGGATATAAGAATCAGAGTAATAGGCTAAGTGTATGGAAGCTTAATTATTGGAGTTCCCCACCAAGGGGTGATATGTACTCATGTACTCATGTATATATACACACATACAGTACAGGCCAAAAGTTTGGACACACCTTCTCATTCAATGCGTTTTCTTTATTTTCATGACTATTTACATTGTAGATTCTAACTGAAGGAATCAAAACTATGAATGAACACATGTGGAGTTATGTACTTAACAAAAAAAGGTGAAATAACTGAAAACATGTTTTATATTCTAGTTTCTTCAAAATAGCCACCCTTTGCTCTGATTACTGCTTTGCACACTCTTGGCATTCTCTCGATGAGCTTCAAGAGGTAGTCACCTGAAATGGTTTTCACTTCACAGGTGTGCCTTATCAGGGTTAATTAGTGGAATTTCTTGCTTTATCAATGGGGTTGGGACCATCAGTTGTGTTGTGCAGAAGTCAGGTTACTACACAGCCGACAGCCCTATTGGACAACTGTTAAAATTCATATTATGGCAAGAACCAATCAGCTAACTAAAGAAAAACGAGTGGCCATCATTACTTTAAGAAATGAAGGTCAGTCAGTCCAGAAAATTGCAAAAACTTTAAACATGTCCCCAAGTGGAGTCGCAAAAACCATCAAGCGCTACAACGAAACTGGCACACATGAGGACCGACCCAGGAAAGGAAGACCAAGAGTCACCTCTGCTTCTGAGGACAAGTTCATCCGAGTCACCAGCCTCCGAAATGGCAAGTTAACAGCAGCTCAGATCAGAGACCAGATAAATGCCACACAGAGTTCTAGCAGCAGACCCATCTCTAGAACAACTGTTAAGAGGAGACTGCGCCAATCAGGCCTTCATGGTCAAATAGCTGCTAGGAAACCACTGCTAAGGAGAGGCAACAAGCAGAAGAGATTTGTTTGGGCCAAGAAACACAAGGAATGGACATTAGACCAGTGGAAATCTGTGCTTTGGTCTGATGAGTCCAAATTTGAGATCTTTGGTTCCAACCGCCGTGTCTTTGTGAGACGCAGAAAAGGTGAACGGATGGATTCCACATGCCTGGTTCCCACTGTGAAGCATGGAGGAGGAGGTGTGATGGTGTGGGGGTGTTTTGCTGGTGACACTGTTGGGGATTTATTCAAAATTGAAGGCACAATGAACCAGCATGGCTACCACAGCATCCTGCAGCGACATGCCATCCCATCCGGTTTGCGTTTAGTTGGACGATCATTTATTTTTCTTTTTTTTTTTCTTTTTTTTTTTTTTTTTTTTTTCCTTTATACATATACACATATTTATCACAGCAGGAGGGATATACAAATATAGAACACAAAACCTCCCACAACTCAACTTCCCTCAGAGAAAAAGGAGACTTGGCAGTGTAGAAAAAACAATCAAAAGTTAAATAACTCAAAATCCATACACACCAAGACATATTTCCTAAGTGCTATAATCAAGCCAAATATTCGAACAAAAAGTTCTACTCATTGCACTAATTGAAAATAATAATTAGATAATTAGGTAGTCTTCCTACCATACGTCATGATGTAGGGGAAAAAAGTAAGAAACACTTCATGTCGCAATTTTTCTATATAAAATAAATAAAATAAATAAAAAATAAATAAATAAATAAATAAAAAATAACTAAAATAATATCCAAATGTATACCCTCAAAACAAGACAGAAACAAGACAACAAAACCAAAATCCTAACAAAACAAACAGACATAAAAGGTGGGGAGACCCCACTTGAAACGAACAAAACAACAAAACAACACAGACCATTGCACTCAGGTCTTGTCCTTGTCACTATGCCTTACATTGGCCTAAGAAATTCTTAAAATCAAATTCTATATGAGATTGCCATATTTTTAAAAAGTCTGAGGATCTGCCTTTACTCTTGTAATAAATATTGTCAAGTGTAAGATAGCTTGAGAGTTCGTTCCACCAGTGGACTAATACTGGGGGTTTAGATTCTTTCCAATTCAAAGTTATACATTTCCTGGCTGCCAACATAGCAAGATCTATATATCTGCATTGATATTTGTTCCACTTATCAGACATACTAGTTCCCAAAAGACATAAGCGAGGTGACAAAGAGACATATACATGTAGACATTGAGATATCAACTTGGTAACAGAATTCCAAAAGATCATTTATTTTTCAACAGGACAATGGCCCCAAACACACCTCCAGGCTGTGTAAGGGCTATTTGACCAAGAAGGAGAGTGATGGAGTGCTGCGGCAGATGACCTGGCCTCCACAGTCACCGGACCTGAACCCAATCGAGATGGTTTGGGGTGAGCTGGACCGCAGAGTGAAGGCAAAGGGGCCAACAAGTGCTAAACACCTCTGGGAACTCCTTCAAGACTGTTGGAAAACCATTTCAGGTGACTACCTCTTGAAGCTCATCGAGAGAATGCCAAGAGTGTGCAAAGCAGTAATCAGAGCAAAGGGTGGCTATTTTGAAGAAACAAGAATATAAAACATGTTTTCAGTTATTTTACCTTTTTTTGTTAAGTACATAACTCCACATGTGTTCATTCATAGTTTTGATTCCTTCAGTTAGAATCTACAATGTAAATAGTCATGAAAATAAAGAAAACGCATTGAATGACAAGGTGTGTCCAAACTTTTGGCCTGTACTGTATATATATATATATATATATATATATATAGGCGATCAAATTTAATTTTTATAAATCTTTATACATATGAAAACAATCATTTGATACACACAAAATCTTTTAGGTTGCATTTTGTGCAAGTAGTTTCTTCTCAGATGATATGATATGATATTATATATGAAACGGATCAATTGTAGGATTTGGAAATAATGGCACAAACCTGAACTGGGCATATTAGATTTCCCTGCAAAGTCATTAAAACTGAAAAAACCAACCAACCAAACAAACAAACAAACAAACAAACAAACAAACAAACAAAAAAACAATAAATATAGAGATCTGTAAAATTGCAGGTGGCATCTTGTCTAGCCAGAAGGAAGAGGTGGTTACAATACTTTGGCGTTGACAAGTGTAAAGTGCGCCCTGAACTGGCACTAAATCATTACTGATGACACAACAATTGATCTTGATATGTAGGGACAGATATCCTATTAGTCCTACAGCTATCTGTAATATTATGAAGGTACATGTGGGGTTGCTTTTTCTCTTCCATTTTTATTATGCAGGAAAGATTAAAAGCAACATTATAGATGCTACAATTAATTGACCTGACTCAGTTCCTGTTCTGCAGCACATAAAACACAAAGTTACATCACAATACAAGAAAAAAAGAGCATAACAACTCCACCGACACTACAGGGGACAAAGTGAGTAAGATGGTTATGTGAGCTGAAGTCAGCAGTTGCAGGTGTGTCCTTCCATCTGATAATGTTTAAAGGCCTGTTTGAATTGTGCAATGGAGGTTATTGATCTAATGTAATATGATATCAAAGCCAACATAAACTGCAACGGGTACCCAGAATTCAATAATCCTTTTGGATCCCAAAACTATATACACTACTATCCATTTACAGGGACTGGGAGAGAAAAAAAGAATTACAGCATAAGTATTATTGATGTTCAGCATTGAACATTTTGAACAATGATGATAATTTCATGAAAAACCTCAAACATAAACAGTACAGGATGAATTATTACCACACATATACCCTGTTATACTGACCTGTTGCTTCAGGGATATAATTATATAACTACATACCCACATTTGGCTCAAGTGTGGGAAATATGTTGTCGTTGGCAATGTGAGAGTCTAATGTACTTGTCATGTGAAAATATTCCTGCCAGGTGGTGGTTCACTGATTTATGCCCTCTTTTTTATGATTACATGTCACACAGCACAGACACAAAAGACTTGTCTTGTGACTTTAACGCTACACCATTCACGTCTCCTGAGCCTCTGTGCAGGAACAGAGCTGAAATCCTGGGGACTTTGACGTCCTGTGAAGTCTGTGAGAATAGAGGCCATGGAGGACACTGGTGGTGGGAAGGAGGCATAGTTCCTCTTTCTACAGTTAGGAATCTGGATTGGGCGGGACCTGGTACACACCGGTGACTGGTGCTGCACTTTGTACCAGTCTTGACACCCTACAGTTGCCCAAATTGCCTCCCTCCCACTTTCTCACTCTTTTTCCCAACATTTCTCACTTTCTTGTATCATATACCCCCACCTTGTCCCACCACAATAAACCATACCCACCCCTCCAACCCCTTACACACAGGCACACATATTCTCTCAAGTCGGCCAACATCAAAGCTAATTGCAGCTCAAAATTTGCTCTATATTTTCTGCACCTAAGAAGGCTTAGATGTACAGTAATCATTACTTTCACCTGATGTGAAGTCTCTCAAACATACGAGCAAATTACATGTAGAAGTGGAGATCAGAAGGTATTTAGCTGAAATAGTAAAGGGTGCTGTTATCTGACTCCTGATGGGGTCTTTGATCAAGCAACACAATGCAGCCTCCTACTGAGCGACATTCAGGAATTTAGGATAACTCGAAATCCCATCACACAGAAAGCTGACATGCCTTCACTGCAGTCAAAAGAGGACAATGTGATTATGTGTGTGTATGTGTGTGTGTGTGTGTGTGTGTGTGTGTGTCTGTGTATGTGTGTGGCAAGTGAGTGAGTGTGCATATGTGTGTGTTGATGTCATTCTACGGCTGTGTATGTGCCTGTGAATACCCTTTGTCCATATGATGTAGTATCCCATGGGTGCCAAGTGGACAGCCCACTTTTCAGAAGCCTGGTCAGAGTGCCTCCTGGCCTTATTATGAGTCTGGATGCCATTATGCTGTGGATCCACACACAGACACACGCGCACCTACCCACACACATATACACACACATTCGCTTGCATATACCCTCATCCTCGTTGTTGTCCTTGCCAGGACTTCACTGACTACACTCATTCCCTATACTTTACTCTTACATTAACTTAAAGCTGATGCTGGTCTTAAGCCTAAATCCAAGTCTTAATTCTAAACTAATCTTGACCATAACCTTTACTCTAACCTAAGCCAGATCCTAATTCTAATCTCAACCCTAAACCTAAACCCAAATCTTAATCACAAACTAACTTTAACTTTAATTAAACTAAAATTGGTTCTCACAGGGGTACACGTATAAGAACACACACACAAACACACACACAGTCCAGGCAGCACCCAGCCAAGAGAGGCCTGGTCAGGGTGTCAATGCTCATGGCATCACCAAGGAGGTGGCACCCTCACAAACCAGCACAAACACTGCATTGCTTCAGCAGCGAAAGACCGAGCTTAGCAACAGCTTTGTCTATCCTGCTGGCCAAACTCAAACACTACACACACACACACACACACTCACTCACAGATGCAGGGGGAGTACACATGCACATGGATACACATACACACACACAAAATGAGTACACTAAATTATAGCCTATTCATGAATAAAACATGCAGGACCACAAGGTGCTGGAGACATTTTGGGATACTAGGGGGTCGTTACATAACACCAGCCATGGCGACAAATGAAAAACCCTTTAATGAATCTGAATATCTGCCAGCACAGGAATTTGAAGCACAACAGTCCACAGACTTTGATTTTCCCAGGAAAAACAGACCTCTTCCCATTCCATCCCACTCAACTTAATGCTCTTGCCCCGTGGTTTTCCTTATTTCAGTGTCAGCGTGATTGTAATTGATGCACCATAGAAAAAGTTCTCTCTTGTGTCTTTGTGTTTCCTCACAGCAACTCTCAGTAGAAGGTTAACCAACAGAGAAATAGTTAGGTTGTTTCTGTTGCAGAGATACAATTGCTAACGCTGAAGAGATGTGTGTTTGTTTACTGTTTATTTGTTGCTGTTGCAACAGCAATTCTTCTGGGGATCCTGGGTGTGTGTGCATGTCCTCTGTCAAATGGCTGTTTGTGCATGTCTTACTTGAATGTCTGCATGCATGAATGCATTTATGCATTTGTGTGGAGAATGTGTATGCATACTGTAAGATTGTGTGTATGTGTGTGTGTGTGTGCGCGCGCACACACGCATTATATCTCTATTTCTTCTTTCATTCCCTCCCTCTTTCCATCCTCCTGCCAAGGTCTGTAGAGTTCCACGTTTTATGATAGCAGTCTGGCAGATAAAAACCCAGAGCAAGACCCAACATTCACATGCTACCAATCTGAGCCTTTGTTGCCTCAGAATCAAGGGCAAATAAAGTAAATGAAGGCAACTTTCTGATAAACTGTCACTTACAAGTTGCTGTCATGATTTTTTTTTCTTTGTTCTCATGGTTTCTTTCAAGTTTCTTTCCATTGATTCTCATGTCTTCAAGGACCAGTGTCCTTGCATGTGTTTTTGCATGTTTAATCCCATTTATTACAATTACTGTACATCTTAGATTACTATAAAATCCTTTTCCAAAGCAAACTATACTGCTATAGATATCTGAATGCATTTTTTCGACCTATCAGGTAACCATTCCAGCACAGTTACAGTATGAATCACTTTGCTGCACTTGCTAGTCCCTGTGGCCAACCTGGTCCCTCTGCCTCTGCTCACCGCCCCATGTCCTGCACACTAGCCACAGGGGACTCACTTACCCGAAAGATCAGGTTATCAATGCCAACGACCGTCACCTGTCTCCCCACAACCTCAGCTTTCAGCACAGAGGTTAATTTTAGGGTGCTCGCAAACAGGAATAGTCATGTGGGTAAAGCACAAACCAAATACACCAGCTATGATGACATTGTTATGCATGTCAGCACCAATAAGGTGCACAAGGCTTACAAATGCCTTGTGTGAGTGTGACTGTCTTCCTTCCAGGTGTGCCCCACCCTCCACCACCCTCCCATCCCCCTCATCCTCTTCGGCCCCCCTCATCCTGGCTGTTGTGGCGTCTTTGTGGCTGCTCATCATCCTGTTTTGCTATGTCGCCTGCCTCGGTACTCGGTTGAGGCCTCCTGCTGCTTTTGTTGTCTAGCAGTGTGTTTTCTTCTGTGACCATATTGATTTGGTAATTTGCCCACTGGGTTGGCACCTATTGCACACCTGTGTGGCCATGAAGGGGTCTCCTGTATCAGTGTTTCTTCTCAAGATTTCCTCCTTTTTTGCCTGTTCCAACCTGTTGTTTTGAGGGGTTTTTTTTTTCTTGAGAGTGTCATTATTCATTCATTGTCTGCAATGGTGGGACAAAACAAAATATTAGAAAAGATTACGTTTGAGAAAAAAAATTGAATTGTGTCATATTGAGTGAATGTAGCCCAAGTTACTCTCTGTCTTGATGTTATCACATGCTGGAAGGAAGCACCAAAATCTGGGACTTTAAAGTTGCATTCACATGCTATTTGATTAAAAATGTCACACCCAGAAGACAAACAATAAGCACAAATGGACATTGTCAAAAGAATGATGTGGATCTGGTTACTTGTTAAAATAATAATAATAATAATAATAATAATAATAATAATAATAATAGGTAGCCTTGCTTATTACCGGGTAGAAAATGGTAGTAATGCAAGGTATGCATGCAGTGTAGATGAACAAAAAACATGCAAAGCACAGGATGGTCCTTTAATCTAGGCCTATGTTTTGGCCTACCACTGTCAGAATTATATCCTCAAATGCATTATGTTTCTGGTGTGCACATCTGTGTGTCTGTGTTTCTTCTTGGGGGTAAACCAGCTTTGAATCAAATCTACAGGGGATTTGTTTACTTTTATTGAAGTTGTCTGGTGTCTCAACTGCTTTAAAGCCCCAGGAAATTAAAAGACTGGTATAAAGGTAGAAAATGTTAGAGGAGTGTCATTGAGTTCAAAGACTTTGCTTGGAATGAAGAGTCTGAAGGAAGATTCGCTGACAATGCAGACAATATGATATGAAGGAGAATGTTAGGCAGGGTTTTGGCCAGTTTTGATCCAAATGAAAACACCAGTTTCACATTACATGCTTTATTGAAAGTAGAATAGTGAGGAGGCACCTCATTTGAGAGATGAAGAACTGTGTCTTCACTGGTCCAATGTTAAATCAGTACTTATGTCGGAAATCCTAAACCCTCAGGGCACATGTAGAAATTCTGGCGGTGAGATTACAGTGCAGTGCAATACACTGAGGGCACTGGCAGTGTGAGCCCATGGATTCATACTCAACTATGATATTACTCATACTAGTAAGTAATCAATATACTTCACCATATTTCCCAAATCCCAGTTAACTTTGCACAATGAAATTTTTGGAAGCATATATCACATAATTATACTACTGTTTATGCTTTATTCAATTTGCATGCTTATATTATTCCCCTCGCTGAATCCTGTCACCATTTACTGCTGTAATAATCCATAGATCAATAGGGAAATGTTGGTTTTATAATAAATAAATACATCACTAAATTAATTAATTAATTAATGTATTCATTAATAATCTCTTACAAAACAGCATTATGTAACTAACAGAAATATGCACCATTATGCATTAAAGTAACTGGTTAGAGGACTTTAGCATTACCATGATTCAGAGTAGACAGCTGTCTCATCACATTCCACTAAAATGATCAGGTAATATGGAATGTATTTTTTCTCCACTGGAGTTCCACAGGGCTCAGTGTTAGGCCCTCCTTTCTTTGATCCTCACAATAGCTTCCTTAGCCTGGTAAACAAACCCCACAGCTTCTTTAAACACACATGACACTCTGACATCTCCACCCGGGCAATTGCCTACCACCAAACTTAATCCTAAAAAGTCTGATCTGCTCCTGAAAAAACTACCTTTGACAAGAACTCTCCACCATTAATGAACAAACCATGGAGGATCTTGTCACAGCCATAATCTATTTCTGCAGGTTTGTATTCCACAACATTCGCTTACAACATCGCAGACCCCTTGAGCCTTTTTTATTAACCTAAACCTCCCTAAATTCTCCCATGTCAACCCCTTCTTACACTCTTAGTGGCTGCTCATAGTGTGTACAAACCTGTAAATGGGTATCTATCCCCATTGCTCCAGGTTATAGTCCAGTCCTACACCACACCCTCTTATGTCTAGATCATTATCTAGCACTACAATCTGACACATCCATCCATCCATCCATCCATCCATTTTCAAGCTACTTACCCATCGGGGATGTGATGGTCATGGTGTCAGCAGTGCAGCCCAGGCCTCTCCTTCCCATTCAACTTTCACCATCTTCTCCTGGTGGATTCCAAGGTATTCTCAGGTCATTTGAGAGATATAATCCCTCAAAAATGTCTTGGGTCTGCCCCAAGGGCTCCTCAAGCATGCCTGGTTCACCCTCACAGACAGGGTAGAGTAAATCTGAAATAACCTTTGGGCACAAAGATTTACAGTCACTGAAAAACATGATTCAAGACACAAGCAACACAATAAAACTGAAAAAGGACAACAACAATTGTACCAAGAACAATCAGCAGTAAAAAATATGTTCCTATAAATACCTTACCATAAATACCACAAATGAAATAAAATTATATACAAATACATAGCTAAATGCCTCTGCCGGATCATAGTCCAGTCCTACACTTCCTTACCACCAGACAAAGGTCCTGGTCATGGCTCCATCTGCTCTCTATTCTTCTCTGTTTTGCCACCAGAGTGTTAGAATATACCTTTGACCTTCCACTCCACTTTGGTTCAGTCACAACAGAGTCACTCCCCATCTTCCATCATACCCCAAAAACTTGTCTCCTTGAGATAAACCTCACATCACTGGATGATATATGTTGTATATTTTCATTTAAAAATTTCATTTCCCCTTCTTGTTGAACTTCTAATTTTATATCTTGTTAAGCCACTTAGTCAGTCAATCAGAGAACAGACTGTGTCTCTGTGTGTGTGTGTGTGTGTGCATAGAAGCTCTGTGGGTGTGCAGTCCCTTGACCTCTGCGCTCAATAGTGCTTTGCTTAAAACTGATAAAAGAAGGCCCTCTGCTGGACATAGAGTTTTTATGATGAAACTCTGCTTTCCCTGGTACTGAGGGAACACACACCAAACAAACACACACAAATACACCCACACACTGTTGCAATGGCATTCAGCACCTCAGACATTTTTGCAGTGTAGAGCAAATTTTGAATAAGGTGGGTTTTTTCCCCCTAACCTTTTAATCCTATACACCATGAACACACACAGTTGGGGAAAATACACACATACACAGACACATTAGATCTGGTGGAGAGAGAGGATTAGCTAGAAACAGAGAAAATAAGCTTTTGCAAGACAACCTGGAATCTCCTCTAAACGAGCCTCATTAAACCAAACCAGTCCACAAGTAATGTACAGGGGATCCAAACTCAAAACAGATAACAGGAATAATTGCTCTCTGTAACATGTAACGTCAAGGCAGTCAAATTCAGTTTCTGCTATTGAGAACTTTTGTATTGCTGTTGCTTAAGCTGAGATGAAAAGGCATTGCATTCACAAATTTCTTTGGACACCACACCCAGGTTTTCATTCCAACTTTCAACTCTTCCATTAAAGATTTATTCAAAAGTAGCTAGTGTTATATTAACTGACTCCAATGTTGGTTTTGCTGCCACAAAAATTAAGCTTTTTTTCCCCCAGACTCGTCTTTGCAGCCCACAAACTCTTATATGAGAGGGACACAATATATAATCCCCACAGGAAATTTCCCTCCTTCCTTTTCTCTGGTCATTTTTGACTAATATTCAGGTGTTAAGAATATCATCACAATGCAGAACTGCTGGCAGTTTTATGATTAAGAGAAGATTGAGCTTGATGCCATCTGGGTTACTTCATTCTCATCTTAAGTTCTTTTAACCATTTGCTCTAATTCTGTTCTCCAAATCACCATGCAGTGCCGGTTGATATAAGCATAAAGGTCTTTTACTTACAGATACATCAAAACTTAATTGTCAGGCCTACACATACTGAACTGAGGTTTCCCCCTTTCCCGAAGCACAAAATTACCCAGTGAATCTGCTGGGCTCTTGAGAGGCTTAATTAACATTCCCAGAGTGTTTACAGTCAATTATTCAACACAGCAGCTTTCTGTGAGAGCTACTCATTACTCTGACGATGTCTGCCATGGAAGAAATCCTCTGTTCAAGGAAAAGGAATCCCAGGGGAAGAAGTCTTTGCTCAAAGGAGTAAGTTATTTGAAAAGCTTAGAGTTAAGTGCTGCACGGTATGATATCACCTTGTCCTCAAATGTCAAGAAAGAAAGAAGTGCATTCTGGTTCAATGCACCACAGGTGGTGACAATGTGAACAGTCTGGTGGTAAGATGTGGGACAAACGCTTGCACTGCTCAGTGTTTAAAGCCCATGTAAATAAGCAGAAACCATCCATGCACTCATTGCCCTGCATCAGTAACCACACAGTTAAGGATATACAGCCTTTCCCTGTCAGGGTTTACAGTTTGATAAGTGTGTGCATGTTACAGGGTCATTGTGCATATCCGCTGGTTAGATCTAAAACAAACCAACCACCTCCACCAACCACTGCCCACACACATGCATATGCAACATGCAGACACACAACCACACAGGGCTATGTATATACAGGTACAAATACACAGAGATGCACACACACACACACACACACACACACACACACACACAAACACATGCAAACCCTCCCACCACCAAACAAGCATGTAGCACTGCCCCTGCCAAGCAGCATGTAATTACACCTAGTTTTCAGATGAATCTACTTCCTTTTTTACACATTCTCTCTTCCTTTTCCTTCCTGTCCATTCATCTGCATCACCACAAACAGCGTTACATGTGGCTGAGGAGACGCCGTGAAGGAGGATATACACCGGACATTAACATTCCTTATGGTTCACTTTGATTACTGTAAAGGGGCTCCTTACAACTTGGTTAAAGGAAAAGCTGTTGTTTTAGACATGGAATAACGAGCAGAGGGAGGTGGTTTCACATAAAAACAAGCTGCTAACTCACCTAGGACTACAAGAAGGAACTGGATGGAACTGGACTGCTCTGAATTGATCTTTTCTGATCTGAGCTGAATTGTTCTGGACTGAGCTGTCATCATTTTGCGCCTGCTAAATCTGTCCCACTGAATCAGTGCTCATAGGCAGAAAGAGGGTAAGGAGATTATTCCAGGCCAAACCCACCCTGCTGTCATCACTGACCCAAGGACAATGATGGCAGATACTGAGGGAGTAGTTTCAGATTTACTGTAAATATGCATCCAACACGTCCTACTAACCACATCGGACCAGTAGTTGTAACAACTTGAAAAAATGATGTGGCGATTAAGAGAGTATGAGGCCATTTTTATTGGCAACCAGAATCACCTCAACACTCCTTTTTAACAAAAGTTTTTGCGTCTCGCCAAAGACATTCACAGTTGGGAATAAACAGCACTGTCTAAATTTCTACATGGTACTGCTAATGTTAACTTGGAAGTAGTAGTGACATCAGCTAGATGCTGCCACATATGTATAATATTTGTTGAGGTAACACCTAGTATTATGGTCTTCTATTTCAGACCTCAGAAAATATGTTTTCTTTCTAATCCCTCTAAGTCTGTTGTTCCAGCGCCCAATGCTCAATTTTACATCTTTGCTCCAACTTTAACAATCCTATTAGATGAGTGCTAACAAGGAGAGGAGAACAAGGAGAGGAATAATAGCAGCCTAAGCTTCCTACTTGCCAAATGAGATCAGCAATAACATCCATTCACTTTATACTATTAGCACTGGCCCCCAAACTAGATGCCAGTGTGACATGCTCATTGGTATTTGCCGATCTGATTGAATTAACGCTTCCACATATATGCTGACAATTAACAGGGAGCTAAATTGGGGGCAATTACATCTGCTTAAAAATAGAAACATTAATGGTGTGAAACAAAACTGTGATTCCTTTAACTAGCCCCTATTAAGTTCTTGCTTCATTTACTGATACAAGTTTAGCCACATCGAGCTGAGTATGGGATGTGACTGCCAAGCCTGTAAAACTCATTTTATTTGACTCAGTCATCCAATCATTACTGGAGAGAATGGAACATTGGTGCAACAAAAATGGAACGATATATATCCAATAAATGTTAAAAGTAATAGTCTACAACATTTTCATATAAATAAATGTCCATTTCACTTCTCTCTATGTCCAACTGATATAACACAATAGTCATTCAACCTATATCTAGTTTATGAAAACGTTCTCTTCTAAGCAGCCAGTTTCCAGTTTAGTTGGAATAAACAGGAGATGAGCTGGGTAGTTATTACGAGTAGTGATAATCTTGTGGCTGACAAAAAAATAGAGTGCCACCTACAGAAACTCAAACTTCATCAACAGAAAATCCAAGGAGTACTACTGGCCAGATTGTTTGACCTACAGCTCTGGCAAATGCACTGCAGAAATACCACAGCAATGAGTGTTTCTCCCCAAAGGTAGACAAACAACACTAACAACCAGGAACTCAAGTGTTCAATAATAACACAACAGATTAATTTGAATGAACAGCTTGCACCATCTATCTCTGTTTCCCCTCAGCCACTTCCATGCATGTTAACACAGCTCCAATTCACACAGACTGCGCACCCCCCACCTTCCACCAACCCAACTAACCAGCCGTGAACAGACCCTCCTCTATCCACTGACACTCACACACACACATATACACACAAACGTTAGCCAAGAGACAATATGTGTATTTATGGCCACGATAACTCAATCTGCACCATTAGAAGTCCCGGTTCTATTGGAGAGGCCTTTAGAGGGGCCACGGAGAAGGACTTCATTGTTGACTTTTTCTTGATCTGGGGGCCCCGCAGCAGCACCCACTACTCATCATGCTGTAGCCATATTCTGCTGTGGCATTGGTCATTAAAGGCCTGCAGCAAACTGACTCACAAAGGTTATCATCCTCTAGAGTTATTGTGTGTGTGTGTGTGTGTGTGTGTGTGTGTGTGTGTATTCTGAGTTGTTTTGATGTTGATTGGGTTGGAGGATGCATCCAGAATGTCTAAACAGCTCAACAATAAGGGTTGAACTGTGAAAAGGCTGTAGTCAAACCTAAACAAAAAACGATCCTAAGCACCCCTGGGTGCACTTTCCCCAGGAAAAAGGGATGAGGCAGGGGCCTGAACTGGTTGGCAGTGGCATTGAACATTTCTCCCATCATGCTCCCATCTGCAGGGAGCATCAATAAAAATTGGGAATGGAGTTGGTGCAGGCAGGTCTGCAGGGAGAGGATTTTACACTTTCTTATCTACTTGCCTTGTCCAGTCAAAAATGTGACTAGGGCAATGCCACAAAGTTATTACAGCTCCATTTTTTCCCTCCTGGCACCTATGTCTCTACTAGTGTGTGTGTCTGTGGGTATGTGTGTTACACAGAGAGTCAAAGAGTTCACAGTTGGTGGTTTTACCAGGCAGCTCCCAGATTGTATGTGTGGAACTGTATGAATGTGAAACAGGGTGTCACAGAGTTGGAAGAAACAAAAATAAAACCTAAATTGGTCAAGGCTCTGCTGTCAAGGCGAGCTGAGTACCACAGATATGAGATGTGGCTATCTGGTGACGACACAAACATGGAGCTGAAGGCCAAAGTATGAAAAAGCTCACTGTTAGCCCTATCTTTTCTGATACCAATGACCTGCTGCATGCTCCGAGTGTGTGTGTGTGTGTGTGTGTGTGTGTGTGTGTGTGTGAGTAGGATAGATGGTAAAGTCTTAACAATTCAGGCCTGTCCAACCAGCGTCACTACTGAGAAGAAGAAAAGCTGCAGCTAAGGTGTATCAAACTGCAGAGGGGTGTGTGTGTGTGTGTGTGTGTGTGTGTGTGTGTGTGTGTGTGTGTGTGTGTGTGCATGAAGGGTATCTGTAATCACAAGTTGTTCCTGATGCATGTTGCCATTGTAATTCTGCACCCAGAGTGGTGTAAATCTATTCTCCAGAAACAAAAGAAAGGTTCATTAAGATCCTATATAAAGCCCTGGGGTTCTGTATCCACAACCAAAGAAGGTGCAATATGGGATCTTGTTAGAGACTGGAATCTTTTTTTTTTTATTTTTGAAAATTGTTCTTTATTTGTGATGGGCGACTTGTTTTTGAAACCCAAAGTCCACATTATCTAATTATCTAATTATAAGCCTCATACTACAAAAGGCATCAACGATGGTCTCTTATCTTCTGTTTGTGGTGGTTGTTCTTTGTCATCCTGCTTGACAGAGATCCAGAGTAACTGGAAACAGGCTCTGTAGTTTTGGCATCAGTGAAGAAGTGCCAATTGAAGCAGGATTTAGTGGTTATATAAGATAGCTGGCTGGCTAACGAATTTCTTCACATACAAGAGGCCGTGGACAAACTTTTGGAACATTTGCTGCCTTGGAGCAAACAAAGTTTTGCTGCCTTGGAGCAAACAAAGTCATGGACTCTTGTTTGTGAACAGTTATTTCTTGATGTGTTCTTCTTGAGTGATGAAATTCCAAATGTGAGGGATACAAAAAAAAAAAAAAAAAAAAAAAAGCATAATAAATAAGTACCTAGAAGAGTGAACTCAGCAGTGCAGATCTCCACCAGGCTCCTCTTTTCTGAACTATATGCAACCCTATGTGCTGACCAAAACTCAAGAGAGAACAGTGGCCAATTGTATTGTCAAATGCTTTCCAAATTACGATTTAAATTACTGTATTATTCAAATATAATATAGTAAAATATAGAAAATATACCATAAAACTCCAAAAGCCTCTCGAGGTTAGCTTTTTCTTGTTCCTTGTGTATGTGTTTTACTTTATTACCCATCTTATACCAGTGGTTGGGAAACAATGAATTGCGAGCTACACTTTTGTTGTTTTTCCATATCCTCTCTGTCCTTTGTTGACTTCCTTCCTGAAAGCATGGGATCAGTGTATAGTGATCCTGTAGAGGCAGATCAACGGTGACTGAATGAGCCAGACAGTGAATGAAGAGAGAGAGAGAGAGAGAGAGAGAGAGAGCGGAAGTAGTAAAAGCTAAATTTTTTTTTGAATTGCCTCCACCACAAGAGGTTCTTCGTTGTACAGACATAACTATGTCCAAATTTTTTTAGGCTGCTGGCCCAGTAGTTCTCAAGATCAGCCATGGGCAGACACACAGGAGCAAACATATGATCCATTCCTGGCTACACCTAGAGATAAAGAAGTGATGGATATTTCATTGCTTGTTCATCAAAGTAAAAATATCCATCTAATTCAGTTTAGTAAAACTTAGTACTGTGGTTATGTAACACTGGGGTGTGACCTTTTTAATCAATACAATGTCACCATGAAGATATTATTACATTAACAGAGTTTTCCATGTACAACCACCCAGAGACATTTTATGAAATTATGACTAATCATCAGATTAGATAGTTCTCAGTTAAATATTACAGCATCAGTCTGAAAATGATCTTATATCATCTGGCAATATAGTAAGTCGACCGAAAAACCTTTTCAACCGATTTGGAGAAACGCTTTGTTACACTGTGACATGGTATCAGCAGTGGAGAGAATCTTGGAAATCGGTACTCTGGTAGTACAAATATCACTTTGCTTATATTTTACTCAAGTACACTATTGTACAAGTATACTAGTACTACTTAAGTGTACTTGAGCAAAAAGTCGCTCATTTAAAATGTAGAGGAGTAAAAATGACTGAGTTACTTTGCAGAAACAATAAAATTGTTAGATGAGACTGTTACCATGAAATTCTTACAGCATTACAGAATTCAAGCTCAATTTATTTAGCTGGAAATTACAAATAAAGTGTACCAAAAGCTAAGGTAAAGCCAGGTTACACTTCTCAATCCTGCAGACTGGCTCTGTGGAAGTCTCCATTATTCTGACTTTTCAAAAAATGCACAAAAAAGTATACAGAAAGCTGTTCAGTTACATTAATTGTAATTAGTAATTAGAGAATGTAATTCCACCCTCGCACATTATGACTTGATCTGATGTTCAATACATGATCAGTATTGCCTGCCAGGTTACCAGCTCTCAGCTTTAAGCCCAAATCCCACCCCCACCCCTCAACATGAAAGGCTGCAAAAACTAGTGTTTGATTGTTTCCTCTGGTTTGTATTTGTACTTAATTGTTAACTACTCGTCCACCATCTGCATGCAGCGTTGACCTCATTTCATGGAGTGTTGACGCCATAACTGTGACTTCATCCCTTAATAATGATATCCTGTCTTTGTAGATCCCACCTGACTAAACTTAGTTACAGCACATAGATGAGGCAATGGCACGTTTGGATGCCCCCATATGGTTTTGCTCTCCTGCCTACACACACACACACGCACACACCCACGCACCCACGCACACATGCATACACACACAGACAACCAAACACATTGCTGCACAAAGATGTTATAACCCATTACATAATCTTCACACCTCTGCATCCTAAAACTACAATCAGCATCCTCTCCAGTGGCTGAGCTATATGTCTGATAACCACCCTCACAGCCCCAGATTCATGCATTTTTCTGCTGATTGACCTCCTGGGGTTGTTTAATAAAACCGTTGTTTGGCGTTTTGTCGCTGTCTCTGTCTCCTGAGGTCATGAGAGTCTGTGCATGGAGAAACGGGCTTGTAAAAACAAAATAAATATATATGCAATAAACAGTGAGGAGCTGCTGGCACACAGGTTTATGGTGCAGTCGGTCTCTGCTGCTTTATGGCTGTGACTTGTCTTATTCTCTGGTAGTGCTATTAGTGGTTTACAAGGATGGTTGGAGCTGGTATGGAGTCTCACAGAGGACCTACAACAGTTGCATAGTGGGGGGTGAGAGGGACGCGTCGAGTAATGCATTGAACGAAGTATGTTGGTGGATTACAGAGGTGGAGGTGGGTATATCCTCATATGTTTCAGTGGCCTTATAGGTGCTTATACTCCAAAGCAGAGGTTTTCAAATGATTTCTTCACTCATGCAGAAGTACTTATTTACTACTGATTTTTTTACTTGGTGCCAGTTTAAAAATCAAGAGGTGGAAGGACAAGAGGAGAGTGAGTTTTCAAATTCAGCCCTTCTAAATGGGGAATTTAGAATTGCCAGATTACCCTTCACTTTTTGCAGACTGACTCTTCACTGTGAACGGCTCCACAGCTGGCCAGATTACAATGGTCCGGTTTTTATTGCTTATGGGATGCCTGAAAAACGTATTCTGTAATGCATGTGATTTAAAAAAGTAGTGAAATACAATGCCACAGTTTAAACAGAATAAAACAAGAACAAGTCTACAAAAAAGCCACCTGCTTTGCCTCAAGGCACACCGGTGTGCTTTAAAGGGATAGTTCACCCATTTTATAAAATCTGATATTCTTTCTCTCACCCCCTAGCTGTTATGTAGGACAGTTGTGGTGCTATCTGCCTCTCATTACTGTGTGTTGGATACCAGATGGATTACCCAAATGCAAACTGTTAGCCCCCTGCCTGGAAAACTTCTCCCTGGCTAACAACGTAACGATGAGAGGACCACTACTGTCCTACATAACAGCTGCGGGGTAAGAGAGCCCTGGTGGCACATCTGGTAGAGCGGATACCACGTATGGAGGCTACATCCTTACCGCAGTGGCCTGGGTTTGATTCCAGCCTGAGCCCTTTGCTGCATGTCATCCCTTGTCTCTCGAAAATGAATTGAAATGCCAAAAAAACAAGAACTAAAGTTATAACTGTTAAACTACGACCAAGGCTATGGACAAAACAATGTAATGTGTGACACTGAAGAGGCGTCTACCTTCTTCTACCTATTCCCTTCTAATTAGAATGATACTGAATAGATAGTACGCAGTGATAGTTACCTGACCAAGGCTACTGGCAAGCTTACAAGCAGGCATTATGTTAACACAAACACGATTAAATGTATTTCAATAATTTATTTATGTCACACACACACACACACACACACACACACACACACACACAAATGTTACTCTCTGTCTCTCTGTCTCTCTGTCTCTCTCTCTCTCTCTCTCTCTCTCTCTCTCTCGCTGTATCCATGGCCTCTGGTAACTTAGCTATTGTTTCAGTCCATTCATTTTCCACCCAGGACTTTGTAGGTTGTCTCAAATCATTTCCAAGTAAGAAAGAAAAAAGCAATTAATTTAATGTTCTTTTAAAAAAGAACTTCCTGAAAGTGAGGAGAGAGAAACAGAGACAGACCCAACTGGGAAGGTGTGTTTTATTGTAGCGCTTTAATACATGCCTCTTAAAAATAACTACTTCTTTGGTGAGATCATTTAATTTCAATTTGTTTGTGGGGGGATATTGAAATACAGCACCAATTACTATGAAGACACATACCTATTCAATTACATTTAATCAAACATTGTTTGAAAGTGCAGTAAAACTTATCCCTTGGCAGTCTGGGATGCCTACTACCTGCGTGGCATACTGCAAAACATATTTATTCATTAAGCAAAAAAATAAATCTGCTGGGGTCAGCACTAATGCAGCTTTATTTTATTTTTTTCTAATTTTTTCCCCTTTTTTTGGAGGGGGGTGGGGGGGTCTTTTTTGTTCTGTGAGACTTCAAAATTAATCGAATAATGAGAGAGAACAACAACTATAAAACAAATGTCCAAGTTCTGCATCCAATGGAAAATGTCTATTCATTCCAACCATTTTGTGTTCCAGCTTCACTCCAACTTCACAAGTAAGTGTGCAGGCTCTTACACATGCTCTCTCCCTCTCTCTTTCTCTCTCTCTCTCTCTCAGTCTCTCTCTCTCTCACACACACACACACACACACACACACACACACACACACAAACTCCATACAGACCAGGGAATGGGCATTACTGCAAGTATGCATTAATTCAGCTTGAAAAATGCTTTAATCCACCTCATGGTTCAAATAAAAAGAAAAATAGGTCACTTAGCCAGTTGAATGAATCGATGTCCATCCGCAGATCAGTCAGCAAATAAATTAATGATAAGACGAATAACAAACAGATGAAGAAAATGAGCAAATTACAAACAGAGAGGCACAGACAAACCACATACATAGTGTCACTGTCCGGTGTAATAATTTCATACTGAGGCGCTGTTCTCATTAGGGAAGCAGATGGCAACCAAATTGTTTTCATAATGCGTGCACACCAGTGGTCGTGTGTGAAAGAAGAGGCAAAGCACACCAAGCCTGAGGTTCAAAAAGGTTGCGGTGATAAGCTGCAACCAACTTGATGCTTCTCGGATTCACTCACCAAAGATTTGACCGACAAAGTGACTTACTAGAAATATTTAATCCACTTAGCCCTTGTGCAGTCAGTTCATTCAGATGTTTTCTGTGTGATTTGGTGAGGTTTCCAGTCTGCTTTGCCTCCCTTGGCTCCTTTTACTTACTCACAACGGGGCTGGAAGTATATTCTTTTGTTGAGCTCAGCACTTCAAAAATGTGCATGTGAAACCAAACCAAACCAAACAAACATACAAAAAAAAAACTATAGCCCTTGGGGGGTGAGGAGTTTCACTGGGAACTATTTCCTGCCAAAGAACACCTGCAAACTGCATTCATCCACCTCAGATTTGCACTCGCTGGGCGCAGATTGATACAGTTTGCCGGTGCTCTTCGTTGCTTTGTTGTTGTTGATGATTAGCTTTCCAGTGTAAATTTTTGACAGTTCACATGTGCTCACATCTGCCACATATAAATCTGACAGATGTACAAATAAAAATAACCTGTTATTTGCAAGGAGAAATCACTCTGCCCCCCAGTGTTCTCACCGGGGGAGAGTGTGGGGGGGTTGCCCTCATCTTTTTTGAACAGGCACCCCGTCTGATTATATGACAGAAGATCCCTTGCTGCTCATTTGCTGTATGGGCTGGCAGCTAAATCCCATCTGCTTCTTTTTATTTATTTGAGGCTTTTAAGCATCAGTACTATGTAAGCAGTCAAGCAGAGCCTGAGCCCAGGGAATATGAAATAATTGCATGTTTAAGCCTGCCAGTTACCTAGATACATGTCTAAAATATGAAGCAGTGTATACCCAATGCGTGTACAGCTAAAAAGATATAGATGCAGTATAATCCATTAATGTTATGTTATATATAAATGAGGGCAAGCTATGAGCTGCAGCTGCTGATTGTCATAACAACCAACAGAACATTTTCTTATAGGTAAACAATTTATGCTGTTTTTCTTTAAAGTTCCTTATATAGTTTATGTCAGTTTGACTACTTATTATGATCAAAACTATGAATTCTTGCCCAAAAGACTTACGTTAAAGAGCTGGTAAATCCCTGCTTATACATCCATCATGTCTGTTTATCTGTGCAGTATGAAATGAAAACTCTGTATATGTCACCTGTGTGGTTGTAATGCGCTCTGATTCCTGCTTCCCCATAATCTCCCCTGTGTCAGAGTTAAAGAATGTTCTAATTACAGCCATTTTAAAGGAGCGGGTGACGTCTTTTGATGTAATATTACTGTCCAACCCAATTAGCCCTGCACTTGTCAACCTCATTCAGCAGTGATGGCAACTACCCTGAACGTTAGGCCGGGCCATTCAACTGTTGGCTCCTCAAAATTCACCAAGCCCTGCCCTTTCCAAGTAACTAGCCCCCCTCTAATCCTCTCAGTGTCGTTCTCTCCTCACAGATTCATTTAATTGTACATAATGCCCTCTATAAAAGTTGATATTGTCCGTTTCCTTGACCTGCATTTGGACAGGGCTCCCAGATCCTGCAGAAAGCATCAGTCCAGGCATTTTATTGCTGTGCGGTTTATCATGCAGCCCTGCACCTACAGCACAGTCCACTTTGCTGAGAGAGGAGCTTTTTCAAACTCCACATGCTCACTTATCTAGAGCAGTTTAGTTCACATAGACTTGTAAATGATAAAAAAGAAAGTGAAAAGAGCGAGAGAAGAGATAAGGAAACATTACAACTTGTAGAGGAATGATAACAAAATCTCATGCAGCTTAAATAAAACATTTTAGCTCAAACACAAAGATGCACAAAGATGCCATTTCAGTTTTCAGAGGTTAAACTAACCCTTTATAAAATATATACAGTGATTGATTCATTTATGAGTGAAGCATTAGTCCTGAGTCTGAAACCCCACAGCTCTCCATGCTTTTTCCACTGAAAGAAATATAAAAACTAACAGCAATTTTATATTATGTTTTTCATTGTAACAGAGCATTCTGCCCTTGCAGTTACTGATGACTATTTATTCTTGCACAGGCAGTGATTCTTGCAGCAGATCTTGCAGACTGTTTATGGCAGTATTGTCCACAGACAGGCTGGAGCTGCAGCAGACAGTTTTTACACAGCAGAGCTGGCAGCAGACAGGTTTTCCAGTGAATCCAGGCTTCCATCTAGTGGCCAAGAGTAGTTCTCACTGCAGGTGGCTGATTACAGTAAATTAAAAATTCAGAAAAAAACAACAACAAATAAATAAAAAACATATATTGTTGTAATATATTGAATAATGCATTACATACTATAAGATAGATCTATCTATCTATCTATCTATGTATAGAGTATCATATAGATATAGATATATAAGCATATCAAATATACTTGATCCACACTATTTAGTGTGGATCCAGTGATCTACACTAAATAAAAATGAGAGGAATTTTGCTTGCAAATGAAAAAGAAATGAATAAAATGAGCATTGCCTTAAAGTTTTGTTCTCAGGTTCTCACAGTGGTGACTTTGTGGCGATATTGTGCCCCTATAATGCCCCTTTGGAAACTGACAGCTCAAGTCCTTGGTTAAATGAAGATTTCTGCAGTTGCTTAATAAACCATATTTTGCTATTTTAACTACCACTAACAATCAAAATTCTAGGTTCTTATTTGAGATCATCAACAAACTGGCCAACAGAGGGCCTGATGTCAGCATTTTCTCTTAAGTTGAAGAGAGTGAAAAACATTCCTCCTGTTTCTTGACAAACTCAGCACCCTGAAAGCATTACACATCCCTGCTCCTCCTCTGCTGGACCAATTTGACCCTGGTTCTCCCAGTTTGCCATGATTTTTTTTTTTTTTTTCCAGGATCTTTTTGATTGGCTATCACACTTGCCCTTGACCTCCAGTCCTGTGGACATAATCCCTCCCAAATTTATTAAAGAAATAAGAGATTATGAGATATTGCTCCTTGGCTACTTACCATCATGAACCTCTCGCATGCCACTGTCTGTCTTTGACCCCTTGAAATCTGTGTTTCTCTAAAATTTCCTGTTATAGCTTCAAAGTTACTCAAAAAAAATATCACATACATATTCTGTATCTGCTGGTTTCATCACTTCACTGAAGCTATGAAAACCCAAAATGCCTGACCCTTTAAATGGAAACAGTAGATGTTTTTTATTTATTTATTTATTTATTTATTTATTTTTTGCATCATTTTAGGCACATGTCCCTGTAACTCAGCAGGACACATGTGGGATGTTTGAACACCAGGGGTGGAGACAGCCACCGTCCAGCCTCTTTAAAAGAAACCCTGACTTTTCCCTGCCTCAAAATTATACACCCATATCTAAATTTCCATTTATAGGCCCATATAAACTTACTGAAAAGTTGCTGCTAAAAAACTTTCAGAGACAGCTGAGGGAAACAGTATTTTTGATCCATTTCGGTCTTTTTGCAAACAGCATAGCACTGAAACTGTTCTTCTCAGGGAAGAAATTTTTTATTTTTTAAATTCTTGCTGACTGTGGACATTCACAGTTTATTAAACATTTTATATTGTAAATTTTCATCCAGTGATCCAATTAAATTCTTATTCCCATTCCATTTTCTTTGTATTTGATACACCTGGAACACCTTATTTGCTGGTTTGGCTGAATTTCTTTCTTTCCTTCTATTTTTATTTGTCTATTTATTTATTTATTTATTTATTTATTTATATATTTTCAATATTATTCTTTTTTATCAGGGTTTTGCTGATAATACTCAGTTGTGACTGTCTGTAACACTCTTGCATTACTTGCTGGCCACCATAAACAATCTTTAAGTTTTAGACGGGGTCTTAAAACCCATAACTTAAAAAAAAAAAAAAAAAAAAAAATCTTTATTTATTTTTCCTTATTATTTTTTCCTGTAGATGTTAATGTTCTTATTGTCTTTGCTTGAGCTCCTCTCTGTATAATTTGCTTGTTTTGTGTTGTTTTATTGTGTAGATTGTGTCTTTTCTCTATCCTACTGTAATTTCAAATTACTGTGTTTTGAAATGCGCTGCATACATAAATCTTTGTTATTTTTCTCGGTGTGTATCATTTCCCCTTGTTTTTATGTAACATTCCGCTGAGGATTACGCCATTTCTATGTCATTCCGCACTTTAAGTCGATGTGTTTTATTGTTTTTTTTCCTCCACATAAATTATAATAGTGCTCAATAAATAATAAGCTAAAGGAAACCTGTGAGTTTTTTTGTTTTCGTGGAACTCCACGTGAGGGCGCTTACGTAAGTTAATATTTGACCAATCCGTTACCGTCCTTTCTGTAACCGGAAGTAGTAAGGCATTTTCCTTAGAGAGGCAGACTTGATAGCTCTTCTTCCACAAAGCACAGCAAACACCACGTATTCTGGGATTAAAGAGTGTTCGCCGCCGTTTCGACGCGATGAAACACAACTCTAACGTCCCGGCTTTCCTCACCAAACTCTGGACGCTGGTCGAGGACGCAGATACCAATGAATTTATCTGCTGGAGTCAGGTATCGTCACTGTGGATCCCGTTAGCTAATTTGCGTTTCCTAGTACAGCGACGGATATCCATTTTTTTTTCTTACATTTTGCGTGGTCATTTTTGCCTCTTCGGTTAAGCTTATTGTTTAGTTTTAAGTCATTTACAGATAATATCAGAGGACTGCTGTTGAGAGTGAACGTAAATGAGTCAGAAATCCCGTTGCTGTACTAGGAAACGCAAACTTGGTAAACAAGGCAGCCGTTAACTGAAGCGACCAACTAGCTGGGGGGGTTAGCCTTAAGTTAGCAGGTGTAGCATCTCGCCACGCCACACAGGGATAAAAATACCAGCTAGCATAACATTACTCCCTGCTCACTTCACCAGCTGTATATACAAATGCTGTGCACACCAATGCTATGCTGTCAGCCATCACCAGCCAGAGTTAAACAAACACTTAGCCTGTTAGCCAGCCGTTTGTGCTCATTGTTTACCTTAATGCTAGTCAGAAGGCAGCCCTTTACCTATTAACATCACAAAGCGATAATTTTGCCTATCAAAAGAGCCATAACGAATACTTAATCAAAATAACTCTTGCTTATGTGTACAAATGGGACTTGTCAAGCAATATAGATGATATGGACAATACAAACGAAGCTATTTAGTATTACTGTGGTGTAAATTTCACACTCTTTTCATTCCCTTCCTTCTGGTAATCACACGGGACAATGCTATGTGTATCCACAAGTAGGGCTGAACGATATGGTTAACAAAAATCATGTTGCGATAAATTTGGCAGACAATGCAATTATGATGCAACTCTTGATTTTAGTAGGAATGGTAATTTATGCATTATGATTATCATTTTCACTGAAATTGCATTAAGATGATGATGATGCAGTTGTGTTTTTTGCTGGGGTCTCTACCAAACAATCATGTTCTCTTACAACTGGCAAATATAAATTGTAGGCCAGTGCATCTCTGTGGGCCATGATACTTAATTTTCAATGCTATTTTGTTACACATTTTATCTTTATCAAAAAATTGCAGCTCCTGCGATTTGGCTACTGCACTTGGCCGTATTGCGATTTTGATAATATTTTGATAAATTTTTCAGCCCCATCCATATGTTACAATTCTGTTCTTGCCATAAAAAAGAGGATTTTCCTTAAAACATTGCTTAGAGAAGGAATTATAGGCATATTGTCATAAGTTAGCCAAGTCTATATGTTTTTTGAGGCATGATACATTTTCACTTCACAGTTGTCTGTGCAGCACAGGGTTGATTGACACACCAGTGGTACGGCTATACTGATGTTGATCTTGTTGATGGTTTCCAGGAGGGCAACAGTTTCCTGGTGCTGGACGAGCAGCGCTTCGCGAAGGAGATTCTCCCCAAGTTCTTCAAGCACAACAACATGGCCAGCTTCATCAGGCAGCTCAATATGTGTATGTACCTTTGTATGACCACAGTCTCTGCTTATTGTAGCGTCATTGCAGTTTTGGAATGCCTCCAAGTTGATGGGTGGCAGCGTATACTTCATTTTGTGTCTGCTGGGTGTGTCTGTGGGCACACTTGTTCAAGGGCTCCTTGTTGGGTGATGACATACCAGCCGGGTGGAGTTTTGCCTCCTGGCAGCAGGCTAAAGGCCTAATGTGTCTGATCCAGTGGTGAAAATCAGCCAGTAACTTAAATGGAGTGCCACAGATTGCCCAGTTCAATGACCAAATGTATTAAGAGACACACACAAGGTCCATTCACCTTTACTCCCATGGTTGTTTTTGCCAAGTGCTCAGTTTTATCTAAACTAGATTAAATATACCTGATTAAATGACACTGCATCTCTGAAATCTTACAATGAGTAGAGTTCAGGATCAACTTAACATGGCCATCAATGAATGGCGTTATCATTTAGATTGCCTTGTTTCCCCCTAAACTCATGGAATGGGGTTTGCAATTTTTCCTGTTCCTGTTTTGGTGCTTGATGCCCTTTTCAGCTTTACTTGGTCAGTAAGCATGATTTGTGGTGCATGCAGACGCTCCTCAAAGTTGTAGTCTGCTGGCTTTGATGGGCTAAATTTAACTGTATTGCTCACTATCTGTCATCAGGGTTTAAGGGTTGGTTTGTTTCACACTTTACATCACTGATGTCCACCTATCACATGACATGGAGGGTGCTGTGTGCCTTAAACAACCACATTCTGTGTGTGGATTCTTTTTTGTGTGTGTCTTTGTGTCTGGTTTTGCATCTGCTTGTGTGCATGCATACATACATGTAGAAAGGTTTGTGTGTCTCCTGCTGTTATTTGACATGTTGCATATATGTTGTGTGTATGCAGATGGATTTCGTAAAGTGATGCACATCGACACGGGCATTGTGAAGCAGGAGAGAGATGGACCAGTAGAATTCCAGCATCCCTACTTCAAACATGGTCAGGATGACTTGTTGGAAAACATTAAGAGGAAGGTGAGCATGTGGATTCACCTGTCAGCCACTCAGACATAAATTAGAGTCTAGGGTTGGGCGACTGGTTAAAGTTAAAATTTAAGTTACTCAAGTCTAAGTTGAACAATGCAGATAAGATTCCCTGGTGATTTTTTTTTTTTTTTTTTTAAATCTATCTAAGTTACTTTCATATTTGGAAATTTAAAATAAAAGGTTTAGCCCCACCGGCAGGCAGGGTCAAGGATGGCCGTGTCCATCTGTCAGTCCGCCTGTTCTTCTGTCCAACTCCATGGTGATGTACCAATAAGATTACTGCTAATGCCTTTTTACAGGTCTCCAACGCCAGGCCAGAGGACAGTAAAATCAGACAGGAGGACCTGACCAAGATCCTAGCCAATGTCCAGAACGTCCACGGCAAACAAGAGAGCATGGACGCCAGGCTTGCAACACTGAAAAGGTTGGAGTAAAACTCAGAACCAAAAAAAAAACTCAGAACAAATATTAGAACCACCAACATTTGCTGAAACTCTGGACCAGATCATGTCCAAAAAAAAAAAAAAAAAAAAAAACAGACAACCTGGGTGTCCTGACATGAACCATCACAAATTCCATATACATGTACTGAATTACTAAAAAAAAAAAACAGTTTACAGTTTATTTGGATTTGGTTATAGATGTGTGCTAGCTTCTTTGTTATATACTTAAGTCATAATTTTGTATATGTTATACTTAAATTAGTATATCTTATATTTACCATGCATCCGGTCCTTTTTACAAAGTGGTCAATCCTGCTTTTGTGTTTACTGTCGCCACGGCAACATGAGCAGGTTGAGCCAAACAGCTAACAGTTGCTGAGCTTCATTGTCTGCAGCTTGGTCACCTTCCTGCAGGAGAACAGAGCCCATGTGCAGTTGTGCAGTCTTGTCCCGGCTGTGTGCAGTCTTGTCTTCTACCCGACAGAAACTTTATAGGCACTTTAAATTTGGACTGTATTAACACTGTTTTTAAAATAATTAATTAATGTTTGGTTTGCTTTCAGTGTCCTTGATTAGCTAGCTATTTGGCCTAAGTCTAAATAGTCAGTGATAGCTGAGTATAGTTAACTGTAATATGTTTGCAGTAAATGCTGCTGCTAAATAAGCTGTGAATGCATCTCACACACATCCATATGCAAAGCAACATGAATACTGTATAATAAACCAGATACCTCATCTGCTGCGTGTCCAGTTAACCAGCCAAATTAGCTAGCAAATTGAGCTCTAGGTGGATTTTTGTGCGTGCACTTTTCAACAATGGGTGTCATTCATGGACAGATGGACTGATTGTGATTTAAGTGCACGCCAGTTGACCAGCACAATCCCGCAGCTTATCCCCAACAGCTGCCCCAAGTATCCTTATGCCTTTATAAAAGGAACCAGTAGGAAGGCTTTGAATTGGAGAATCTCTGGGCCTAACAGTGAAAGTGCTTCCTAAAACAAGACAAAAACCTGCGCAGTATAGACAGAAACTCAGGACTCCCCATTCCAGTCACTCCCTCGCTCTCTGTCTCTCTCTCTTTCACCCTGTCTCTTTCACTGTCCTCTCTCTCCTGTGCTCTCCTACAAACACAGACATTAATTCTCTCCTTCCCAACAAAGTGCACAACATTAATTTGACATACAACTGGATTTCTCTATGCGTACAAATTACTGACAGTATGAGACAGATGGTATCATTTTACGACAAACGTGAACATGTGAATAAAAAGCGGTGGCTTTTTGCAGTAGTTACTTATTGGTGTTGACTGAAGGAATCAATCAATCAGCTCAGCTGTCAGCCCAGCAACACTTGTTGCCAAGTTGACTCAAACTGAGAATGCTGTCCATTGCATAAATATTCTGAATCTAAGTGGAGCCGTCTGATACTCGCCAAATAAATAGCCATGCTTGGTGTAAACTGTCTTCTTGGGCTTTGTGTGCACATTGACGGTTTTATGACTATGGCTGTCTTCCAGGTTTGACTAGTGATTCTGGCAGTAAGCAAAATGATTAGCTCCTCAAAGGACTGGTAGCATCTTGCTACCAGAATAATATTTATTCTTGACATGAAATACATCAGGAATTTCAAACACTTCTAAGCTGTTGTGAAGCACAAGTAGCCAAGAGGTTGCTATCCTTCAGTGTTTATTTAGAATATCACCAGTCCTCATTTTCAGTATTGATTCATGCTAGTTTAGAGGCCAAATGCTTCATTGCCAGACAAAAAGCTGTAAAATTGAGTAGATGAACCAGGTTTCACTTAAAAGGCCTGGGATTCAATTACAAGCAGCAGTGGAAATTGAAACTTTTCCATCTTAGCAGTTTTTGTTTTGTTTTCCAGGGAGAATGAAGCACTATGGAGGGAGATCTCAGATCTAAGACAGAAACATTCCCACCAACAACAACTCATTAAGAAGGTACGTTCGCACTATGATGGAAGAATCACTTAATCGCTGTTATGCTGTCTGACAGTGTATAATGTTCACACCACTGACATCAAGGCTTAAGGAAATTTACTGAACTGCATGGTTTGTTGAATGTAATATTCTCTTTCCTTTTTCCAGCTTATACATTTCATTGTCACATTGGTACAGAACAACCGCATCCTGAATTTAAAACGCAAAAGGTGAGTTCAGAAAGTATATGACACCCTACCATATATGTATGCTTGTATGCAAATTAGAGTGTAGGTCTACAAATTGGTTCAACCACACAATTTCTGCACTGATTTACATCAGTAATGCATTGATTATGAAATTGGCTACCAGTAATAATCCACAATTCCCTTTTTGCCATTACTGATTGTCTGACCACTGTTTCAGCTGCCCCATGATATCACAAAAACAGTTTAATGTAAAAATTATGAACAATTTTGACAGCTCACATATATTGATTTTTGTGTTGTGAAATACATATGCTGTTATAGTCTGTTGTGATATGAATATACATGATAAATAGCCTGTTTATTGTAATATCTAATAACCCTGTTTGGCTTAAAACAAGGATTTTTAATTCCTTATGGTCAGTGTAATCATTTAAACAGTTACATGTTACTGTTTATGCTTGTATACTTCTACTTGATGTGCTGTTGTCAGTAGGAAGTCTAGATCAAGGCTGTGGTGGTACTGAAGTTTCCATCCTGTGATTTTAGAGCAACATCATGTTACAGTAAGCGGTGTTACCATGAACCAGAAGGGGCTGGCAGTGCATCACTCATGCTCCTTTTTAGACTGAGAAAAAATTTCACCACCATCTGGGACTTGAGCTCAGTGTAAACAGGCTAGCCTGTCATCTTAGTCCCACATATCCAAACCTGCAACAGGCTCAGGCTGTGGCTGCGATTTGCAGAAGTCTAAAACGGTCACCCACTAATTTGTGACCTAGGGAGACACCGTGATACAGGACATGTTCCATATTTTAGGTAGGCAGATTTACTCTGAGTATAACTTTAACCTATGTAATATGATAATTTACTAACAAATTGGCATCTTTTGGATTGGACTCTGGCTTCTGTTCATAGTAGAGTTGCAATGAAAGCTCACCGAGGTGGAACATCAGAGAAGACGCTGTGTTTTAGTCAGGGTGGAATATTGTAACCCCAGTTACCCTAGAGGTGGGATATGCAGCCAGGGGTTGCTAATATAAACACTGTCACCCAATTATTTTAGTGTGTAGTGCCGGAGGGGGAAAAAAAAAAGCTGTGTATAACTCACTTTCTTGGTGTGCTTGGCATAAAAGTGGATGCAGTCAGTTCAAGAGAAAAGTTTTTTTTTTTTTTTTTTTTCATATGTGGATAACTGTAACGTGATTTAATCAGTAAGTCCTGACATTGACTTAAATTTATGGTGGTAAAATCTTGAATTACAGGTCCCTATGTCCTCTCCAGTGTTGGCTATGTAGTAATGTTTTGTGCTGTTACTATGTTATATGTATTGGTGTGTTTGTGTTTTATAAGCATTCAAATAACATCGCTTACATCCTTTAAACAGTTCAGTAAAGTAAAATGGGCTCTTATAATGGTGATCGTAGTAATGTCCTCTGTCCTGCAGAACATCTCATAATTCTGCAGGTCTGTGGTCATGGGATTATTGTTGCAACCCTAGTCCAAATAAAACTCATCACTTAAGTCAGCGATCAGATTGGAGATCATTTGATCACACTGTTGCTAAATCCATAATCAGAATCGGCTTTGAAGAAGCCCAGCCAATGCTGTAGTTACTGTAGATAATTCAGAATACACTGGTACACTTATCAATATTATTATTGATAAGTGTATATTATTATTATTATCAATGATATGCAAATCATATGACCTATGAAATTCACACGCAGTAAATATATATTGTCGTTATTGTCTCTTTTTTTCCAGGCCGCTCCTTATGAACACCAATGGGAAGAAGCCTAAATACATTCATCAGATCTATGATGACAAAGTGTGTGTGGAGCAGGTCTGTACATAAAACAGGAATAACACTGATTACATATGCCACAGAAACATGCAGACATATTCCTGATGTTATCAGTTTTGTTGGTTGCACTAATAAATGCTTGTGTGTGGAGTTATGTTTCTCTCCTGTAACACTACGCCAAGCAGGTTGACTTGTATGAGAAAGAGAAGTCTTTCCCAAAAGAACGCCTTGTGTTGTAAGAGCCTGCATCCTTTAATGTGGACTTGGCTTGGTGGGGAACAGATTTATTCTGCTTATTATTGGTTTCCAAGACCCTAGTGCAACAAATTTTACTTTTATTATGACATTGTTACTTGCTTTAAAATGAATGTTGTGGGTTACCTGTTTTGTTATGGCTTGTTTTTTCAGAAGGGAAACTTCTCTGTGAAGTTCAGACTTTGATTTGTTGTGTTCTTCCTAGTCATCTGTCAACAGTCTAAATAGTGTGAAGACTTCAGAGATATCGGATGATGTCATCATCTGCGATGTAACGGATGAGGATGCTGAGGTGATGGCTGAGATTACTGAATGTTCATCCAGGGTCCTTGACCAAGGGTAAGATTTCCAATACCTTAGCCGATGTTTTCACCCTGTTCTGCTCCTTTCAAACTGCTACAAATTTTTTTTCATCAGCTGGAAATATCCTGGATTGCTTCACAGCACAGAACACAACAGCTGTGGCAGATTTGAAATATTAAGTGTCTAAGCATGTGTGTAACTTGGTTAGCCACCACCACCTCAACCATGTATTTCCTGTAGGGCATGCTGACCTTGAAATGAGGAACTACTGACTATGCTTAAAGTGACATAAGATTTTCTGCATACCAATAATTACTTTTAAACATTTGAATTAGTTTGACCTTCTGTATTAAATTGTAGTTGTTAAAGTGTGTAAACGGTCTATTCAGCAAACCAGATGGCTAACCTATTTACAAATTTGATTTTCAACTTAGTTTTAGGGGCTGTGTTTCCACAGTTAATTCAAGCAGTACTGAGTGTGTTTTGTAAAGTAAAAATATTGTCTTGATACTGGTCTCTGGTTTCTGGTCTCTGACCATTCAGCTGTCCAGCAAAGTAAAAATGTCTTGGTTACTGGAACAATGGGTAGGTAACATTGCTGCAGAGCTCACTCACTAAAAAATAACACTTTGGAGGCTTGTAATAGCAGAGTTAAAGTGAGAAAGTCCATGACTGAAACCATCCCTAGCTGAAGAGGCAGAGCTAGATCTGCCAGACTGAAGCACTATTCAAGCCCTCATCTCATCTGATAGAATGCCAGGATGATAAAATAATCCTTGTTAAAATGGTGGATTTATATTGAAGAAAAGTACAAATCAACACACTGTGCTAGTGAACCTGCAGTTACTGTAACCAGTGCAGGGGGGAATATAATCTGAGGTTATGTTTTGATTGGTTTGCTCCAACTCTTTGTGTGAAAGTAGTTTACAATCTCCCAGCAAAACTGCTCCTTTCACCCAAGAAAGATCAGCTGATAGGCATCTCTGCATGGAAAGGGCTTCAGATCCCCACAATTCCATAAATTTTTTTTCTTCACCCAATTATGACGGTAAAAATAATTTAATAATTTTAATTGGAAATGACACGTTAGTTTCCTATCCCTTTAATGGCATGTTTTGTTTTTGTTTTTGTTTTTCCCGCGTCGCAGTGATGTAGAGATCGTGGAAGTGGAGCTGGACAGTTGCGCTCTCCTGCCAGCTGAGACAGAGGTCAGCACCACCTGCTCAGATGACATCAAACAGACTTTCCCCAGCCATTCAACAGAAGCAGAGGAGAGCCACAGTGCTTGTTTAGACAGCACTGTACCGACCAGCAGTGCCCTGCAGCTCAACAAGCCTTCAGGTCTGAGTCAGGAAGACCCTGTGAAGATGATGGACTCAATACTGAACGAGACCGGAGCCATATCTCAGAACATCAACCTGCTGGGGAAGTAAGTCGCATGTTAGACGACCTTCTGGCCATTTAATGGATTATATCAGATAGGAGAGGGAACCAGGATTTTTGAGAAGTTTATGCTGAAAACAGTAATATATCAAAATCTGTTAAACATCCCATACTTTGCACGTTGCATTGTTTAGACACCAATTTCCAAAGATACAAGGAGCGCTTCAGGTTTTCATAAAACAACCACCATGTGCTTGTAAAGGCTAGGAATTGCATTTTTAAAGAGCACTGATAAGAAATACTATTACCAGCGATATAGACAAGATGACCAATATTATGACGCTTTACAGCCACGAAAAGCACTTTGTTATATTTCCCTAGTTTTTATTTATGTCAGCTATGATGAAGGCATTAGCTGGTGCACCTCAGTGTTTTGTGTTATCTTAACCCCATCCAGTTAAAGGCTTTTTAACCTCAGAAGTCATTCGTGCCTAGTCTCAGATTTTATTGTTTATGCTTGGAGAACACTGTGGTGGTCTTGATTCTCGTGCAGCTTTCCAACCAATTTGATAATCTAATCATTGTTTCATTGCATTAACTATGTATATCTGGGGTGTCAAACTGGTGCCATGGAGGGCCGAGAGGCTGCAGGTTTTCATTCCAACTGAAAACTACACCAGGTGATTTCACTTTCACTGATCACCCCACCTCCAAGCAGAGAGAAGGGACTAATCAGTGAAATCTCCTGGTGGAGTTTTCAGTTGGAATGAAAACCTGCAGTCTCTCGGCCCTCCATGGCACCAGTTTGACACTCCTGATGTATATGAATAGTCTTGAATTTCGCCAACTCTGTCTGGCATGACTTATGTCTTTAGCATTGGTTATGGAGAAAGGTTGGCTACTGATAAAATAGCAGCTTAAAGCAGCTGTCTATGTCAGATGTATTTGATTTTTTTAGCTTTAACTGTGTGTGCTTTAAGAACAGCGCCCCCTCCTGTTTGTTCTGTGGAGCAGTGTCCCTTTGTTCTGTTAAGCAGCAAATTTCCCACTAGTCTAGAGGCACAAAATGTAAATTTTTGTAGAGCCTTCCATTATCAGCCTTTTTTGTTGATGGTAATAATGTTAATGTCTCAAAATGAATGTGTTAATGATTTATTGATGTCAAAACAATACACAAAGTACTTCTTACAACATAACAAGGATTTAGTAATTAGCAGTGGAATCTGGTCATAAATGTATGTCTCCTCAGGGTGGAGTTGATGGACTATCTGGACAGTATTGACTGTAGTCTGGAGGACTTCCAGGCCATGCTGTATGGCAAACAGTTCAGCATCGACCCCGATGCCCTTGAGGTAAGTACACACTGAACTTTGAAAAATACTTAGAGGTGATAAAGAATACCTTGCTGGGAATCAGGAGGAACGTAAATTTATAGAAGCTTTTCATGATAAAAACTGTTGAATTGATCTCCAGGAAACTGGTGTAATTAATACCTTCATAGAAAACATACCAAAAATATGAAATATATTCAGTATTAAATGATGTAACATCAATATAATATGTCATGTGTATTACGTATTTACACAGCCTCAAATTAATTGATTGTTTTCATTCATCCAACATCATTTTTTATTCCTGTTGTGATGATGTATGCCCTCCATCCTTCCCCCAGTTTTTCAGTTCAAATTTCCTCGTGAACTTACATGATGGCAGTGTCTGCTCCTCTCATGTGAGTCTTGTGTGTTGAGTAGGAATTTAGTGTGCTTTCCCCTATCAAGGCTTTGAAATGATGTTAGCAACAGATAGATGCAGAAGAGCTTCTCTCACAAGTGAACTATAGTTTATATAGTTGGGTTAAGCCAAGTTATCCCACACAGTAGATCAGTTTGTCTTAATGGACATTCCCATTAAAATTTATGTGATTGTGATTTTGTTTTAAGTTTTTTTTTTTTAAATGTATTAGAGGTTACAGGCAAGTTTTGTGTGTGTGTGTGTGTGTGTGTGTGTGTGTGTGTGTGTGTGTGTGTTTAATTTAAAAAAAATATATATTACTTAATATTTGTCTTTGGTTTATGTTCCAGGAGAGTATGGCATCCAAAGAAAACACAGCACAGCTAAACAGAGAAAGGACAGCAGATGACAACACGGGTGAGTCTGTACAGATAGGTGACCTTTAATACTAATTTAGGATTTTGCTATTTTAATTCATGTTATTTTTGAAACTTGGTTTCTGTCAAAAGCCATATGGCCCCTGGCAAAGGGTCAGAAAAGGCTTGTGAGCCATAGGTTCCTGACCACTGGTATAATGTCTGTAACAAAGTGAATCACATAGAGAGGGAACAAGAAAATGTATTTGAATCATACAGTAATTTAATTTGCCATATGAAATGCGTTTGACAGTATGGTTGGCTGCACTGTGCCTGGCAGAGCTCTGCGCTGTGCTCTCCTCTAGCTCAACAGCTTGAAGTGTTTGCCTGTGCTCATGTTTATATGTTGTTTGTTGTGTTCCCTGGTGTCTTGATAATATGTGTATGGTGTTTCTCTGCCATTTTGGCCAGGACTTCCTTGAAAGAGGTTTTTAATCTCAACAGGATGCTTTTTGCTTTATAAATAGAATTGTCTTGCCTCCTTCTCTGTGTTTAGATAAACAGTTGATCCAGTACACCTCCTGCCCCCTGCTGGCCTTCCTAGATGGTTGCACCCCAACTGCAGAGCTGGATATGGGCAGCGCTAGTAGCATGGCCCACTCCAGTGCTCCGCTCCATCCCTCCTCCACCTCCAGTGCCTCAGTCGGGGCTGAGCCCCCCTCAGAGCTGCTGGACGGTGACCTGGGGTCTACACAGCCCCCCCGCAGCTCCCTCATTCGATTGGAGCCGTTGACAGAGGCTGAGGCCAGCGAGGAGACACTCTTTTACCTGTGTGAACTGGGTCCTGAAGGGGCAGCGGCCGACTCCACACAGCTGGATGGGGTCTGAGCCCAGCACCACCAAGCCGGGAACTGGTTTAACAAGCTGCAGCCTCCCAGCGATGCTGATTTACAAGGAAGACCACCCAAATGCTCACATTTCACTCGTTTATTTGGCTCACACCACAATCGAAAAACGCCTAAGCTCTGTGGCACAGAGCCTTCATCTGCCTTTATCGGAGTGTTTGATGAAAGCTCTGTGCCAAAATGTGGATATGTTAATTATTCTCCACCTGTTTTGCCTGAGTTGTGTGTCTGTTAAGAAGCAGTGCTCACAGTTGTAAAAGGCAACAGGCTTATAAAAAGGCTGTCCAATCTGTACCATGCCGCTTGTCAGTCAGCATCTCTTCATTCCTGTGCTCTCAGGCAAAACAATAGGACATTGAAATGCATTTTCCAGGATCAGCACTGTATCTGTCGTTGACAAGACGTGCATCAGATTTGATCCTGGAACAGCATCAGCTAGGAGGCAACTTCATTTGACTTGTGTTAATGGACTGAATCTTTGTATATACCCATGAAAATCTATTTATTATGTTTTTTTGTTTGTTTATAATTTGCTACGATACTGTCCACAAAGCTGAGACTATTCATAAAAACAACATTCCTTTAGCGGTTGTTGTGTTCAGTGCTGGGCTCGGTTCCCTTTTCGTTCATTAACTGAGGAAGTGCATTTTGTGAAAGGAACCCAGATCTTACATGGGAACATTCTTGAAAACTGGGAGAAAAGAGGTGTAAATAAATCCCAATTAGTGACTGCACAATAAATCTAGCTCATGTTTTTCACATGCTCTAAGTTAAGTTAAGCTCTAATTTGTGTCATTATACAAGCATTTGTCTGGTTTATTGTCCTAAATTGTACCCTAATAACAATCATAATCATAATCGTAATTGTCGTCATTGTGCTCCTAAATGTCACGTAATGAAATTCATACTCTGTTTTGAGTATTGCATTTCCTGGAGCCGCTCTCCTTACAAATATCCAGACGATGAAGCTTGGTCCTTTTTGTTAAGGACAGTAATTCCTCTGAACATGAGAACACAATACTTTTTTAAATTATTTTAACAATTCTTGTAATAGAGGAATATGACTGGCTGGATGGGAACTGATTTCTGTCCTAACTGTGGAGGCCTGTGGTGCCACGTAGAGATTCAGAAAATCCTAAACAAGTGACCTTAGGTGAAAATAGCACAGTATTCCATGGAGGAAACCAGGGGGCGCTCTGCCTGTAGACTAGACACACACTGATCCCATCATTAGCTGCTAGCATTTTTAGTCAGTGGAAGTTTTCACACGTCATTGTACATGTACCCAAAACACTAATGGGCAACGGTAAAGGGGGCTTTACTGCTCTCACTTACCAGATCTTCCTATCAGTTTCTTTTACTTGAAGTTTCTGTGTTGAAATAACTTGAGTAAATTCTTAAAAATGTACATCCACCCACTTCACAAAATTGTAATGGTTTAGCTGTTGTTGGATAGATTGAAAAATTGCAGTCACACTTGTCCCAGTTTTCAAGAATCAGTGCTGTAACAAAATACAAGGAAACTAAAGTATGGAACACTTTTATGAATCACCTGAGCTGAAAGTGGGTTAACCGCAATCCCAGTTGATTCGTCCCTGCATTTCACAGTTCTCACAGCCTCCAGTGCTGCAACAGTGTAGATTATTTCACTGGTCCAATATGTATTTCCTGATGTTGAGATTATGGTGTTGAGTTTCTGTTACGGTATTTTCATGTAATATAAAGGGAACTGCACTGCTGCTTCTCTCTGGGAATCCATTTCTTTAGTTTAAAAGGATCACATGATGCTCCTTATTGTTCACCAACATAGAAGTGCCTGCATCATATTTCCGTTTATTCTTGTAGAATCACACTGTTTAGGACTTCAGATACTGTAGTAGTCTGGCGTGCATCGTTGCAGAGTTCACCGACATGACATTTCTGTGACCTGCCTTTATCCCTGTGAGCTTTCTGTCATTGTTGCAAGCCTTGCAATAACAATAAAGGAAATGCTGAAGTGTTCGTGCTTTATCTGCTTCTTTTTGCAGCTGTTGGCCTTTGAGTATGTGTGCAAGAGCTGCAACCCTTGCACAGTTTAAGCAAAGCTCGGTGAAGTGATGAAACACATCCATCAAAATAGCAGAAACTGAGACAATAACAGCTGAAGAAATACTGAGAAGTTTAAAATGTGTCTTTCTTAAATTTGCAGATACCCTGAGAAGACCAGCATATTTTGTGACACAGAATGAATCCAGTACAGATGTCAAAACTTTTCAATTTGAAATACCTCTTCTATCTTTAACTTCATGGCTCATCTACTGTATATAAACCATAATACATTATAATGCAGAACACACCCGGGTTCCCTTTTTTTTTTTATTATTTTATTACACGAGTTACAATGCACTTTTACATGTCAAAAGGCAAATTCTAGGGTCAAAGCAGGGGTAACAACAAATTTAGTATAATACATGTCTGGTCAGTCTGACAAATACTGACAATATATTGATGTTAAAAACTACAAAATAACTTATCCAGGAGTTTTCAAACTATCACCATTTAAGATCAAACTCCAACGCAAATCATAAACAACAAACACAAAACAGAAATTTAAATATGTAACCAGCGCAGCTTGACTCGGCTGAGGTGTACAGATTATTGCAAAATGGAAAAAAGCAACCATTTAACATAAAGAACAAGCAGCAGATACATGGAAGCAGATCACTATATCATGCAAAAGACTACATCCCAAGATGCTCATGCTTGTTGATGGTACTAGTCAGTGAACTACAAGTTGCTCTCCTAGTTTAATCTCTACTCCTAAATGCCACGGCTAGAATCATGCTGATACAACTGAAAGCAAGTCTGACAAGAGCAGTTAAAGCGTTTTTTCTCGTATTTTACATGTAACATTAATCCCTTCTAATAAATAATCCTGCAGTCATAAAAATCTCCGCTGCCTCCTTATTTGCTGCCCACAGATGCCACATCGATCAAAGCTCTAAACTGCAGACGGCTGCAGAACCAGCTACTGGTAATGTCACATCATGTTGCAAAGGAAAAAAGCATGCAGCTCTGTTTTTTGTTTAAAAAAAAAAAAAAAAAGGAAAATGAAGCAGACGAGGATGGTGGGATGGGCCATCCTCTGGGAATGCACACACAGTGTATTTACAGTGCTAACAGAATGGATCACCACTACAAGAGGCTGCTGACGATTCACAATTATATCCTACCGAATGATGAGGAGGGACTGAGCTGCATTCAGGCCTGTCAGACATTTCAGAGATGCTGCAGGTGGATTTAAACACTCTTGGTAATTCTCTCCATTATTCACTCCTGCTCCTTTCAACCTCAAACACTGCATTCTCCCCCCGAGCATGTTGAGCAGGAGGGCAGCAAGGATTCAACACAAAACTACAGAGAAGACTGCTCTCCAAATCTCCGGTGTTCCTGCCAAACATCCTGAAATGTTCCAGCAGCCCTGAACACAGCCCCAAATCCATCCAGCAGTAACAGCTGAGGGGTTAGTGAGAACAATGAGCCAGAATGAATTCACCTTTATCTACTGTATTGCTCACTTCACTTTTCTGAAACAAAAACGGGCAAAACAGCTAACAGAACTGTGCGCGGTGTGGAGATTTTTCAGTCAAAGTCTCTGTTGACCAGGACGAGTGGGGCAACCAGCGTCCAGACATAGAGGGCGATGCAGATCCAGCTGGAGGAGATCTTCACCCAGACTGACGGCCACTTGCTAGTCATTGTCTCATAGTTTGAGTCGGGGCTGGAAAAAGAGCAGAAACACCAGGGGGAAAAAAAAACGTCAAACAGCTTCTCTTCCTCACAAAATGCGCTTGACTGCCCTGCCTCCTCCAAACCTTCCTCTGAGCTGACCACAGGCTGCAGTGTAGCAAATTTCTCTTACATTTAATTTTGAAAGACAAGAATTGCTGTAAGAAGTCAGGACCACTTTAATCATAACCAAACTGTGCACAACCACTGAGATATGAATGCAGATAGTGTATATTGAATTTCATACAAATCCATTAAACTTGCATTCATGAGTTATGGAAAGTTTCTTAAAATTAGCCTGCCTTCACATTTTTAAAAGCATTTTTTTTTCCCAGCTTGGTCCAGATATGCTTTTACCTATTTGATTCTGATTGCTCAAAATTTGTAGGAGTGAAAATGTTTTTGACAAAATGCAAAACAGTGGATAATCTTCCCATCACGCAATGTGTTTTTTTTTTTACATGGTTAGATTTGTCTGGACCCACAGAATCCAGAAAATAGTAACTGTAGCCATGTACCTACCTGTACCAGTTGGTGAGAGTCATCATGATGTAGAGCGACGCCAGGAATAGCATGAAGTGGAAGAAGGAGTAGGAGTAGGTGACTCCGTCCTTCTCGTTGTCCACGGCTCGGTTCAGGCCGTCGCCCTCCTCAAAGCTGTCTGACTGAGGCCCGTCCTCAATCAGGGCAGACTCGTCGCTGGTCAGAGTCAGCTTGTTGACCTGGGCGTTGGACGAGTTACGGATACTGGCGGATGACAGAATCAGACAGAGAATCACAATAAACATGAGTTAGTACTATTCTGGTAATGCTATTAGATGTACACGGGTGATACGGTTATTTTCATTTTATACAAGTTTCTTCTCAACTTTGGCAGCTTTCATGTTTCTGAAGTAGACAGAGAGAGAAGTGAAACGTGCTCCCTCACCTGGAATAGAGGACACACATGAGGAAGAGGATCAATCCCACAATGCCCTGGGCATCCCACCACTGGACCACATGGTCCTGGCCGGCGGGACTTGTACTGTTCAGACCAATAATACCTAGAAGGCTCGGGTTGCATTTCCTGTCTGTGAAAGATATGCAGGAAGTGAGATATTGTAGTGCTTTTATTTCATGATTCATGAGTTATGTGGTAGCACAGCACTGTTTTAAGTTTGAGAGCTGAATAAATTATTTAATCCAAGCATCTCAAAATAGCAGAATATCCAATATGATGCATACTGATAGGAGGATGGGTGGATATTGAAGAAAATTTCATGTTGCTCAAACTTGTGTGGGAAGTGACAGTCAAATTTAGCATTTTGATGTGTGCTTGTAACACACACCCCTTGGGCATATGGGCATGCAGTGAAAATGCTCTAATACAGTGGTGAGGTGCATCATGCCAACAACCATTTTATGATAGCTGGTGCTGCTTGTTTCAAATGGTGGATATCTCACATTGGAACAAAACATTTCCTATCTACATTTTGTAAGGGATAAACAAATAGAAAGTACAGCTCAATTTGTTGACGTCTCACGTCCCACATCACTCAGAGATTATATGTTGCATAACTGGCCTCTTACCAGGCTCATTTGTCATGGCAGACCAGGTCAAGTACATGGTGTACAGGGTGACCAGGGAAGACTGCAGCAAGCCAGACCTGGGCTGAGACTCCTTCATACAGAAAACATCATGTTATTAGAACAAATGTAGCTGGTTTTCAGGGTTTTGTTGACTACAGAGCTCTTTATCACTTCTAATGATTCTGTCTTTTCCTAGCACTTTTAGGGACCCCAAAACGCAAGAAAATTTGTCCCGTCTATTTTCTAGGTGCTGTGACCTCCTGACTTCGTTAAAACTAGTTGCTTGTTTCAATGTTGCCTATATCAGAAGTGGCAGCTGTTCTATTGCTGTACTGTAAGTCACCCTGGACAAAAATTTCAGCTAACTGCCCAAAGTGGAAATGTTAAAGTCCCAGAGTTCAGCGGGTGTTAACCTGGATCTGAGGCAGGATGGACATAACAGAGGCTGCGACGCAGAGCAGCATGTTGACGCTGATGAAGGCCTTGTTCTCAGTGCAGCCGTCAGAGTGGGTGTAGTAGACATAGAACATGACCAGGGAAACCAGAGACAGCAGGTAGTTTACTGTGGTGGCTGACAACAAAGCTGTGGGGAGACAAAGGTGAAAAGGTAAATAGATCACTTTGGAAATTCAACAATGCATGTAAAAATAGCTACCATGATGTTTTTATAGGCTGTGTATCTCAAAAGTTCCAGCTTGGGTCAAATTCCAGCAAAATGCTGCAAGCCCGGCCAAAATGACTGAGTATCTGATCTGACTCTTCCAACATGAATGGACAGAAAAGAAACACATCTCGTGTTCTTCTCCTTGTCCTGTTTCTTGCTTTGTTTTGTTCTCATGTTTCCATTCTGAACAGCAGCTATTGTTGATAAAGTGTGACCGTTTGGGTTTTCTATATTTTGTTGATTGCACATTTTTCTTGATTTTACATGTGGATATATAGTTGCAAAGAAACAACTGTTTCTGACTGGGGACTGTAAACTAATGATAAGTACCATATTTTAATTCCCATCATTTTGCTGTCTCAATAAAAGTTGCTGCTTAAAGATTAGGGATGCTGTTTATGTACTTAAAAGAATACAGAATACTTTTGTTCTATTACTTACCAAGACTGAAATTATGATTGTCTCTTTTATAACCATTTTAACCCTCACCATAGCATTGTTACCTTACCTGCATACCAGCAGCGAGAGTTGCCCTCCTCCATCTTCTCAACCCAGGACTCATTCCAGGAATGGGCGAAGTCAATCAGTAAAACGAGCTGGATGAGGATGAAGCAGAAAGCCCCAGCCATGCCAATATAGAACCAAACTGTGGGAAGAAGACAGAGCACATTTCATTACAAAATCAGCATATCTGCAGGTTTCAGAGAGCCACATTTATGACACTTTAAAATCATAATAGGCTACTGGTAAATGGAACTGAATTAGACCGTTTTAAAGACCTATATAAATTCAATCTTCACTGAAGCAAAATCATCACTACACTTAAGTCTTCATTATGCATTCTATGCCTGCAAGCCTTATTTGCATTCTTTCTTTGTTTGGAGCTTTGACATGAACAGGACTTATCCTGTTCATGTCCAAGGCTGATTGTATTCATGTATATTCTATGAAATGTCACAGAGTAGACAAGAACCACAAGTACCAGTAGTGAAGGGACCCTCTGGGATAAAGAAAGCTCCAATGGTGATGGCAGCAGCTGCAGCAAATTTAAAGAACCAAAACCTGAAAGAGATGAAGAACAGAGGCATCAAATGTGATTCCCCAACTTTCTGGTTTAATATTATATAAGTAACATAATAACAACAATGACAACAGCATAAACTAAGCAAACAAAACAGTAGGAGTATTTTTTGTAGCTCTAAGTAAGGGACTGCTTCAGTAAAGTGGACCTGGATGTGGAGCGATGGTTCTCTTACCCATTGTGTAGTGCAGCCCGTGGGTCCTGGCTGCTCTTGACTTTGATCATGAGCAGAGAGAAGAGCAAGAAGAACATGGCCATGCCAAAGCAAACACGGTACACGGCCTTGTAGCCAACCAAAACATCACAGTTCACGTGACCCTCCACACCGGGAATAGATGAGCCCATCCCTCCTTCACAAAACCCTGGAATCTACGGGAGAAGACGGCAGAGAGTAAAAGATTTAGAGCTGCACCGAGCAACAATTTTGTACAGAAATACAGACATCTGATCACCCTAGGCCAAGAGATTGGACAGCAACTGAAAAGTGAGTCCTATCCTCACTAATTTTGTCACCCAATCTGCCTCAAAATTAAATGTACCTGTTGTGGTCACAGGTGAGAAATCTTCTTCACCTGTGACACTTTCCATGTGACGAAGCACCTGCCACTTTCCTCTACAGTGCAACAGAAACCCAAAATGCTGCCCCTGATGCCCCTACACCGTCATCATTGGGTTCTCCACGTTTTCTGTATTTGTCATCTGCATTTGTGGTTAAAAGATTGCTGCTACTCTTCAGAATTAGAAAGTGATATGGATAATTTCACAATAAGTTTTAATAACTTAAAAGGATTCAAAGCATTTAAATTCTCCCTCGAGCCTCTTGCGACATTTTTTTTTAAATATTAGCCACTAATACAGTAAACTACTGTGAAATCTGGGGAAGCTTTGAAGGTATTAAAAATTGGGTACTTCCCAATGTTAAGTGTTACAGGAAACAGTAATAGGATATGGCAAAGAAATAATGAATACATATTTTTATTTTTTAAGAGGTGGTAAATTATACAAAATATAAAATCATCAATATATATATACAATGTATGTGACTGTCATGTCATATTCCACAACAGAGGAATACGACAGCATGAGACCATATGTGAAAACTTAAGATATAAATACAGGTCCTGTAATCTTCCCCACCTTGTATTTTACTGTGCTCTCATATTCCTTTCCCTGTTATACTGTATATTCTATTAATACTTTACACTGGAAGCCAAGCATACCTTCTTGAGCTGCCCCTCCATGCCAGGCATCAACATGATGCAAGCAATGCCCACTCCCAGAAGTAAGAAGAAGGCATAGATGAGGCGAGTCACGGTGGAATTATTTCCACTGGGACAGCAGCGACACAACAGGCAGGGGGCGCTGCCACAGAGGCAGGGGATCTGCCAAGACAGGAGAAGGGAAACAATTCAAGAAAAGGTTACAGCTAGTCACCTGACCGAGAACAGAAGATCAATGAGAAACCAGTACAGCAGTATGACCTAAAAGGGGCAGGAGACTAATTTTTTTTCCATTCAACTTTACATAAACGTTGCACATTCCAGTACAAACACATTAACTACTGGATCAATGGCAAGACAGAATCTCTAAGCACATCATTTTACTGCAGAATTTGGCAGTGTTACAGTATGTAAGTTTGAGATTTAAACATAAAAAAACTTTAACCCACTAAATAGAGCACAGACCTCCACTAACACTATGCAACTGTCAAGACATGCCACTTCCAAATGTTTGATATTCACAAAAGGAGAATCATGCCTATTACCACACCCAACTTTATCGTCCCAACAATCAATGTTTAGGTGAATCAGTGCTTCCTTGCCTCATGATTTCATTATGTTTTATGAAACCCTTAGCAAGTAAGATGCACTTTTATTAGTTTCCACCAATTCTCATGCAAATTAATTCATAATATAAAGATATCCTGCTTAAAAAGAGGCAGACAAATGGCGCAGGCATTGGGTGCAAAAAAATAACCCACATCCTACTTAGCAGAGGCTGCCAGGACAGAAATCCTAGGCTGCTAGTTCAATTAGTTTGTTGCAATGGTTACAGCAGCGAAGAAGTGTCTGTCTTAACCTGAAACGCAGGAACATGCAATAAAACCAATAAAAACCTAAAAATCCTGGTAACCAAAGGCCTAACAAAATTATTGACTGGCAAACACAGAGACCACCAAATCCACATTTTTAACTGCTTAGAGATTTTGGCATGGCTTTTATCGGGTTCAGGTTAGGGTAAGGCCTTCTGTAGATAATTTAACTGCTTCAGAGCCATTTTCAGCTCTGTCTAAAACTGCTGGTCTGAAACTGTGGTGGTTCTCCATGCTTGTAGGTCCATGTTTCAGAACAAGAATCAACATTTAATGTCTGAGAGAGCTGAGGGTCTTAACAAAGTTAAAGGCAGACACAGAGTTGGCGACTATTTTCCTTGACAAGTAAGTTAACGTAATTTTGCAATAAGTAGCTAGGCCTACTTGATAAGGTTAGCATGAGCAGTTACTGTATGACTGAATAGCACCAGGAAGAGGTAACTGGTTATGTGACAGTCAGAGGGCTGATGAGATAGATAGATATTGCACTAAACCACATGATCTGTGCAGACGCCCAAAAAAAATATGAAAATCACTATTATCTCTGATCTCAAGTGGGAAAACAAAAGCTGGTAAAACCCAAACTCTGCTGGGACAATCTTTCTAATTATAGCATGCATCATAATAAGTAAAACATATGTAAATTAAGCAAAGTTAGAAGCAATAATAGCATGAATGCCTGCTGCTTTTCTGTGATTCACTTTGTACTTCATATTTGTTCACCTTATGATCACCAACTGGATGTCCAGGTTATAATAATATAACATAATACAATCTGTACGTTATAATAATATATTTTTATTGTAATAATGTGAAGTTTAATTAAGGCAACTGACTTTGGCATGACTGCGTAGAGATCAGAAAGAAAGAGAAGCCAAATCTGACTTAGGACTACCTTACATAAGGCAGAGGCCAACACTGGCAACAGCACTGTAAGCTGTCCTGTCTATAAAGGGAGTTAACTTGGCCCGTACAGCTTCACTGCTTTAATGGAGGAGACGTAATGCTTACCTCCATCTGAAAAATCATCTGAGGATAATGTGTTCACTGGAAAAGGAAAACACCCGGTGCAGCCAGTTCACTTCATTTTTAAGCATTTTTAGCTTCCCCTGATATTTCAAAGTTAATGCACCCTAATACACGAGAGTGAGCAGTGTGAATCAGTTTCATAAAAGTTAAATGAAGTGCTGCTTGGTGGGTGGCTGTTGAATTAACCAGAAAAGCTTGAGGAGTCACTGGATGTCTTCAGTGTACCTCCCTGTGGAGCAAAGCAGGCTGAATTATGCTTAGATTATAGTGACAGGCCTCTTCGTGGTCTAAATAATCGCTGCTCTGCTGATGTTTCCCCTCATGCAGATATTTATGGCAGCCTGTCAGTTTACCTTCCACTAAGTGACCCACATTTCGCAATAAGCACTTCTGTAGCAGCGGATATTTGATTCTGTTTTCAAGGCGGCGGTGTTGCAACACAGTGTGCAGCCTTATCTAAAAAATCACTGCCATCCACAGCGTGTTTACCACACTCAGACACAGACTTACCTGGCTGTCTAACATGACAAATAAACCAAAGTAACGTTGACTAATCTCGTTTTAGGCCTTTTTTTTTTATTAGCTAACAAAAAAGGTCAGTTAACCAAACGAAGCTAGCGAGGTCCGACATATTCGCCCTTTGTTTTTCCATCAGTCACAAACAGACGTAACTACAGTTGTAACTAGATAACAAAAACAATATTTTTCTTTATTATCATAATCCTGCTTCGTCATTCTAGACCGTGACAGGTTAAATGGAGGTGATGGCTGCTTACAGACACACTGCGCCATAGGGAACCACCCCGGCCTGCCGCTTTGTGTTTTGTTGCGCAGTCATGACAGCACGGGCGAGCACGACACAGCTTCGTAAAAACACCAAATATTAACTTTTGTCATCGGTTTCGACGTCAATAATATGATTTGACTCACCCAACTCGCCATGGAGCACAGTCCGAGAACGGCTCCCATGATAGGCTGCGGTGCTTTGCTTCCCTAGTCGAAGAAGATGGATGGTGCTTCACTGTCTGGCGTCTGTTGTTTACAAAAGACACTCGCTTCCGTTTCTGCTGACTGGCCTGACGTCACGTCCGGGGATATCCTAAACATTTGACGTATTAAACTCTCGAGGAGGACGAAATGAATCTTGTGTGTCACTGATGCTTATCGAAAATAAATTTAATTTATGGAGACCGAGGGGTTTGTCTCTGGAGGCTAGGAGTCTTTAATACAACGTAAGTCTCTCCATAATGTCATATGGTTTTTCAGCTCTAGAGGGCGCCAAAGCCACGCACTTGGATATTTTATTTTTATTTATTTATTTATTTTTGAAAAATAAACACCTAGGAATAACAAGAAACGGTATTAATCTTGATTGATAAAACTATTTTAAAAAATTATCTGGATAAAATGGTATAGATATGATCTTTACCAATGACAATATCCTTCGCAACTGTTTTTTTTTTTTATTTATTTATTTTTTTTTAATTAATTTATTTTCATTTATAGTGGCCTTAATGTCTTATTAGAATGTTATTTTGTAGGAGGCAAGTTTCCCGTTACATTATCCTCATCAGATAATGAGAAAACAAGAAACTAGTTTTGGAGGCCTTGTAGAGCAGTTATACTTTCTTTTGATTAAAAATTAGTTCCTGTTATGATCTCTTTTCTGGAATGAAATTAATTGCAATACATCAACTTTAACCATATTCTAAAGTTAGGTTTACTTGTTGTTGTTTTGATAAAGCGTTTTGGCAGTATAGCCTCAGACTCTCAAGGCTGAACTTCTTAGAAAACAGGTGATTTCACGGAGAAGGTCTGGCTGACAAACAGAAAGTGAAAGTGTGTCGAGGGCTGGGGAGGGCTGGGGAGGGTTTTACATTTGCATGCTCACACTCAGAGCTTCATTTTATTTACAGGCCAGGGAAGAAAGACGAAGCAAGAAGGAACAAGCTTTGATTTGGCTTCAAACATAAAGAAATCCTCGGTCAGGTGAGCCACATTTTCACCTTATCATTGTAAACTGATGACAGCTTTGACTTAACGCTGAAAGCTATGGGCTACGTTTGTCAAAATCAAGTGACTTCCTTACTTGATGATTTCATTACACTACATGTTTTGTTGGACAGGAAGCGACATAAAAAATGCAGTGACCTCCTGAGCGTATACACACTGCACCTATATTGTGTGTATTCTGTATTGTTCACATACAAACCTTACAAGTGAAGGCAAATAATTCAGTCTAAGAGAAAATGCAGATGCAGACTGAAGCATCGTCCGGTGACTATGCAGGAGGCCTCAATCATATTGCAGTATAATTATATGTCAGTGACCTCTTTTACTGTAACATTGAACTCTGTTACAGTCACTCTACTTTTAGTATAGAGTGACTGTAATCTCACTTTCTCTTTCTTGAGAGAAATGCACATCTGTAGTCATATGCATTTCAGCCTGTTTGAGATAGAAAACAGACAGACAGACACACAGACGACGATGAAAACATAGCAGCCAACTTTTTAGGTGGAGATAGTGACCTTAAAAATAAAAATCAGTCAAGACAGAAAAAAGACTGAATATCACTTTTCCGAATTGAATAGAATAGGATAGAATATATTTTATTGTGCCCATATGGGAAGTTTTTCTTGGAGACTGTTTAATTTGTATTTTAATTTAACTTAAAATGTATTAATTAACCAGACACAGAATAGGTGTTTGACCAGAACTCTGGGCATTTCAGAAAATCAAAGAATGTGTTAGAATGTAACAGAAACACAGAGTTTGGTTCGGACCAATACACACTTTATTTACATTGCTACATATTGCAAGACTGTATTATTGGCAGTGTGCAGCCTGGCTGAGACCACTTGATCTTTCTTTTTTTTTTTTTGGAAAAAGAGCTCTAAGGCTCTATTGTAGTTCAACTCAGCCAAAGGTGGCCCATTGATGCTGAGCAGCATGCATGCTGCCAGATGGTCCCCCTGCAGCCTGTTCCTCAGGTCTGTCTTCACCTACACATAAATACAATTTAAAGTGAGTGGAACTTGGTAAATTGAGAAAAACCAAACCTGGATGGGGCTTGGGGTTTACTTGGTGCTGACTGGATTTACTCACGGCGCGATGTGGTGTCAACAGAAAGCAAACAGCCGGGCGCTGGGCGTCCCTAGCAACACGGCCAACACTACCAAGCTAACGCTAACGTGCTAGCTAACGTTAGCTAACAGTAACAACACACTTTTTAGTCGGCATTTTTAGGGACGTTAGCTAACGCTAACAACAGGCTTTTTTAACAACACGCATTTTGATGCCCCGGTCATGGTCGCTCAGCCGCCCGGTAACTTTACAGGAACCTTCCTCCTACTCGGCCCTCTCAGTGGAGACACGGCAGGTGAGAGGGCTGAGCCAGAGGACGTTCCTGTAGCAGCTCCTGCCCCCCAGATACTAGGGAGTTTAAGCAACGACGGATTTTGCGGCGGCTACGGCAACCGGAAATGGATCTGCGCTCTGCTGATCGAGACTTCAGCCGTCGCGCCGGCGTTGTCTGCCGTAGTAGCCTGATCTACAACGGCGAAAGGATCATTCTCACGTTGTCGCTACAACGCGTGATATAGGCGTGTCAGTTAAATAGTTTTCCTCATATTTCTGAAATTAAATGTGTTCTTGCACGTCATGCAGGTCACGCACTGATCCCTTCACACTCCGATCAGATGTGTGCTTAATTGTAAATAATTAATTATTATTATTAATATATTATTATTATTATTATTATTATTAAATCTTTAAATTATTGTCCGAAATGCACACATCTTTCCGTTTTGCTTTCTACCTGCACTTGGCATAATGACAATACATTTGAATAGCAAAAAAACTATTCACACTCACTATGAGTGTAACACTTTTAATTAATAAAACTGCACAGCGTTGACGCTGAGGAAAACGCTGCCGCTGTCGCGGTAGTTTGCTTAATGACTACTGTGGATTTGACAGCTACGGCAAGAGCGTCGGGTGAGAGCCATTTCCGGTTGCAGTAGCCGCCGCACAATCCGCCTTTGCTTAAACTCCCTACTAGCAGGAACACTGCAGAAGCCCCAGCCGCAAGCCATCCACAACCCGAAAAAGCTCCAGCCCGTCATGTCATATTTGGCTTTGACTATGACTGAACATTTGCTCTCACTTTAAGGAAAAAAAAATCGGGATATATATCTTAAATCGATATTGAGCCAAAATATATTAGGATATGACTTTTGGTCCATATCGCCCAGCCCTACTGTCGGTCGCAATGCAGTGTTAACATTAATAACATTAGGGTCGTTTTCACAGGCTTGAACAAAAAATGGATTAAACTTAATCTTGCTTAGGTACCTTGCTCTTGCCCTGTTCTCTCCCTCTGCTTTTTACCGCCTCCACTCTTGAGCACACAGCAGTAGCACAAAGCAGGTGGGTGATAACTCCGGTGCGTTTTCAAAATAAAATTAATTGCGGCGTAGTGTAACATGTCGTGATATTTAATTTATCATTTAAAACTCTGATCATAGTAAGTATATGTGCGCAAATATATGCTATGTGTGTATGTAGGGTCGTTTTCACAGGTCATTCATACAATATACTTTAAATTGTGTTAACACCCGAAAAAAAAAAAAAAAAAAAAACATCATTCCCAAGCCGTGGCGGCTTTTATTTAGCCGTGGCGGTGCGCCACGATCAATTACATGTAGGAAACCCTGACACATTCTTGACCAGTTAATTAACAGTTTGTTGCTCTAAATTTAAGTGTAGAGCTGATAATAATATAAAACAATAATTCAAAAAATTCCTCCATCAGGTTTGGGATGTTTGATGTAAGTCTTTGATTTGATTAAGGTATTCCCATTTAAGAGCCACCATGTGGGTGATTAGGATTTGGCACATTAGGTTCCTCACTACACTTTGTTGTGCTGTTGCAGGGTGGAAAATGAGGAAGTTTCTCAGTTTCCCTCCGGACAGCAGTTTGGATGCTGTCAAGAAGATTGAAACGTCCCTCTGTAAAAAACACCTGAAAAAGGTGAAGCACAGGGGGGAAACTTATGATTTCATCCTGATGTTCTGTCCAGTTATCTCTCGAGTTAAGACTGATATCATGTCAGCCATGTCCGCGCTGGAAGCAGAAGGCCTACCAGGTATTGTGCATAACTACTTAGGGTAAACAAGGACATTTTCACTGATTTGCCTTGTTAGTAATCGTAATAAAATCCTTAATCCTCCTTTATGTTTTTAAGGTGGTAAACCCGTGGTTCTGGTGGTCCTACATCACACCTTCGATCCTGACCTCTGTGTACCTGATAGCAGTAGAATAGTAGACAGAAATGATGTCATTGTGGCCGTGGACTGCCTGTTCTATGAAACCAAAGGACTGTTGAAGTGTCCACGCAACAAAATGGCACTCACAAAAATTAGGAAGACAGTCAAATCAAAGGATGGAGTGCAGAAATTACAGATCAAGATATTCAGAAAGGTATTACACAGACCTCCTTTCACTCATTTGTGCTTCACACTAGTCAAGTCTGACAGGCTTCCACATCAGTGTATTAAACTGTGCCCTCCACAGTTTTTATTGCTTCTGTCAGTTTCATGATGTTATCATTTTTCTGTGTAGAAGTTGTACTCTTTATATTCTTGCTAAAAAATACACTCACTGCAAACTGATGCTCTTTATTTCAGAAAAGCCGTTCAGATGAAAAGGTTAAAAGGGAAAGGGAACCACGTGTCTCTAATGAAGGCATTGTGACAACAGAAGAGCGCCCCACTGATCGAGCTAAAGGTAGGATTATCATTAAGATTTAACAATTAGGTGGAGTAAATATGGCACTTATAATATCTAATGAATGGGGAACATAGTTCATGACTGACTCTGTAAAACATCTTTCCAGTTTAACACTAAATTCTCATTAGACTGATACATTCACAAAAAGTAATTCAGTGCTGGCCATGCCTCTCTGTTGTTTAACACATTCCTCCAAAAGTTTTTAGCAAATGCCAGACTACAGACAGAGATCCTGAGTTCCCTTGCTAATAAACAAACAAACAAACAAACAACTAACAAAAGTGACTACCTTCTTTGGTGGCAGAGATGATAAACATATCCAAATTATCATTGCTTTATTGTTAAAAGTTTAAGCTTGTGTGCATTTTTTATTTAAATTTTGCATTAGTCACATGAAACTTGAGTTTGTTTCATCAGTGGGTTTATAAATCATGTAACAATCTGAAACCAAAGTATTTACATAATAATTTATTAATCGTTAGTGAACTATTGTGTAGCACCTAATCTAAAGCACAGATTACAAAACGCAATAAATTAGGCTACTTTACATTTTTAATACAAATGCTCCAGGCAAAAATGACATCTATGGGATGCCTTTTTTCCCCATAGGATGGTGAAGTCATGACATGCCCTACTCTGCCTCTGATTGGCCAGTACTCAGTGCCTTTGTTTGTTGGGTTGCTTATGTTTAGCTACATGACATTTGGTGCTCCTAGTGCATTTTTGCATAAAACAAATTTGAGCGCCAAAATAAAAGTTGGTTTCTCTGGTCATCTATAAGAAGTTGTCATGGAATACACTAATAAAGAAGTGTTTTTTTTTTTTTGTTTTTTTTTTTTTTTTTTTTCATTAAAAGGCACTCCCTCAGGGGAACTGGCTAGTGATGCCGGCATCAGCCCAAATATATCTTACAGGGGGTGAACTACTGCAAAATGAAAAACGAGAACAACTGCATAGTGGTAAAGAATGTGATGTGCACAGCAAATTTGAGAAGATTTAAATAAAAAAAATCTTTGAAGTTATCACATTACATACACACTGAAGGTTTACCTGATGGTGGGGTTAACAGTCATTAGGATGATGCTGATATTATGGTCCAGAATTTGTTGGATTAAATCTCAGGTTTACCTTGTTTTCAGATTAGACAAAAAGATACAAAAGTGAGGCATTACTGTGAGCTTTTTTGTGTCATTGCAGCGAAGAAAATGAAAAGGTTTCTCAGTTTCCCTCCTGACAGCAGTTTGGATGCTGTCAAGAAGATTGAAACGTCCCTCTGTAAAAAACACCTGAAAAAGGTGAAGCACAGGGAGGAGACGTATGATTTCATCCTGATGTTCTGTCCAGTTATCTCTCGAGTTAAGACTGATATCATGTCAGCCATGTCCGCGCTGGAAGCAGAAGGCCTACCAGGTATTGTGCATAAAGTTATGGTAAATCAGGACATTTTCACTAATTTGCATTGTTAGCAACCCTGATCAAATTTTGTTAATTCATGAATTCATTTATTTATTTCCAGAATTACAATATAGTGGCCATTGTTCAACAAGTGCATTGTTTTGTTCTCCTTTCTGTTTCCTTTATGTTTTTAAGGTGGTAAACCTGTGGTTCTGGTGGTCCTACATCACACCTTCAATCCAGACCTCTGCGTACCTGATAGCAGTAGAATAGTAGACAGAAATGATGTCATTTTGGCCGTGGACTGCCTGTTCTATGAAACCAAAGGGCTGTTGAAGTGTCCACGCAACAACATGGCACTCAAAAAAATTAGGAAGACAGTCAAATTAAAGGATGGAAGACGGAGTAAATTCTGGAAGTGATCCAGAGAGGTATTACACAAACCTCCTTTCACTCATTTCTGCTTCACACTAGTCAAATCTGACAGGCTTCCCCATCAGTGTATTAAACTGTGGCCTCCACAGTTTTTATTGCTTCTGCCAGTTTCATGGCACTTCATGATGTAATTTTTCAGTGTAGAGGTTGTAGTAGAAGTGTCCATGCAACGATACAGCAATAAAAAAAAAAAATATCACGAAAGCCGATATTGATACTGAAAAACTGAAGAACTTAAAGAGAAGGCTCAAACTGAGGTATTACACAAACACACCTCCTTTCAGGCAGCTACACTTGGCCTATTTGATATTCCTGCTAATGTAACCACAGCTGCTCCATTCCCAGTATAACAGGCTACTGGAGGCAGACAAATAGTTTCTGAGCAGCCAAGGAGGTCAGAAAGTAAACAGCTCTCTCGTCCCCTGTTTTACTCTTGTGACTGATGTATGCATTTCTGCAATTTATTTGAAATGTTGTAGATATAGATTTCTCAAATACAGTACTTGAGGAACAGTGGCATCCACTGTTAAAGTTTCTGAACTGATATTTAATTTCTCTCTCTCTCTCTCTCTCTCTCTCTCTCTCTCTCTCTCTCTCTCTCTCTCTCTCTCTCTCTCTCTCTCTGTGTAAATTGTGGCTGTTTCGGTTTAGGACTGTCCCTGAGGATGCTCACTGAAGGAACCCTGGTTTGGACCCTGACTTCTAAGTCGGGGGGCAGAGTGATGAAAAAAAAATGACGAGAGGAGAACTTGGCACAAAGAATCTTGCAACATATGACCATTGGCAGTAAAGCATATGCATTAATACATACATATACCTTGGCCTTATTTAACATAGGCTCAAATGTAACCATGCTTAGATGCTGGATGGTAGTTATGCATGCTAAACTGTAATCAAGCTTATGCCTATGCTCATGTAATCAACTCATAATTAAGGTAACCAGCATAATGATGGTCAGTAATTAATGTAAATATCTTCATCTTACTACATATACACAGCATACATTGTAATGACCGACTCTGAGTTGGTCTTTGTAAAGTATTTCCTTAAAATGCTGGAGTGTGCATGTAATATGGTAATAAGGTAATCTATTAAACTGCAACTGTTTAAGTGACAGTGGAGGGAATTCACCTGCACATTCTGCAAACACCTTATCAGTATGTGACATGGGTGTTGATAACACATGTCAAATGATTTAAGGGTGATTCTTAACACCTTTTTTTTTTTTTTTTTGCATGTGTTTACAGGCATTTTGGGCAATTTTAGTATGACCTTGTCTCCAGGCCACACTTACTCAGTCCTGGTTAATTTTAAGTAAAGTGTTTAATAAGTGTAGAATCTGGATGCAAATTAATAAAATATATCATATTTTTTGCAATATGTTTGTATTTTCTTTTTTTTTTTCAATAAAAGATCACTTATCCCCTGGGATCACTGTCATTTCCACCACACCGTACAAAAAAAAAAAAAAACACTCTGTCTCACCCAGAGACAGAGTGGTGAAGTCAACATTGTCACTGCTAAAGCTAAGACATAGATAAACTTCGACAAAGAAAGCCTCTCATACAAGCCTTCATAGTAAACTTGGATTCCAAAAACAATAGCCATTTCTGGAAAATGGAAAAAACTGGCTCTGTAATTTTACGATTTTACAGCACACACTCATCATGCAGTGTAATCGACGTCTCTGGTAACCAGTCGTGTGCTGAGTATTTCCTACACACACATATTTTTGCTCAAATATTGCTGCAAAGACCACTTCTGTAATTAGTCTCTATTATGTTGAATGGACTTGTATCTTCATGTGCAACTAAACAAAACTAAAGCTGGCAGAAAGAGAGTGCAGCACGATGAAGACACAAGACAGTGTTAGTTCAGCTGCTCATTACTCTTAGCCAAGTAGCAAACAACATAAGCTGGCCAGCCACATAGCAGCTGGCTTCTGTTAATTAAGTTCATGATTATTGAAGATTTTGTGTATTCACAGAGCCCTTAGGCAAACGTGCTATAAGCATTATCAGCAGAAAATGTGAAGAAAAATGCGAAGCTGTGTGTAACGTTAATATTTGAAAATGCGCTAAAATGACGTTGAAGAGAGAATAACAGAATTTGAACACTGAGAACTTATTTTTTCCTGACAAATATTCCACTTTTGCTTTCAAATGATTCAGCCTTGAAATGTCTCAATAGAAATATTCTGGAAAAACAACAAAAATGTAGGAAGATTTTTATGTCCTGTCTACTTTTACTCTTTGCTTTAAGAGCTGTCACTCATCTATAAAAATATGTCTCCATTCATAACTGTTGCTCTTGTAGGTGGGGCAACCCAGTTGTTTATTTTCAGATCACAGACTGGGCTGTTCATCTTAACTATGAAGGAATATGATTATGCAGTATTGTTCAGTGGGGAAAACTGTGTGTCCATATGCATTAATTGCATTATGTTAAAAAAATAGGGGGCGTCACTGTCTGGGTGTAACTTAGTTCAGTAACACTATACTGCTTCATTCCGATAATAAATATTATTCTACATGTTGATTTATTCATGAAACCCAGTTTTTAAGTTACATAATAGTGCCTTTAATAAAAAATACATAAAGTATGACCTCCAATCAGTGATAACTAAAAGGCACACAATGTATTTGGTTTTCAGAAAAGCATCCTATCCTCGTATAATTTAGAGAAGTTTGATAACACTGTGATACATTCAAGGAATTTATGCCATGTCTGTATAAAAAGGTGATAAAATTTTCCCTGAGAAAAGCAGCGGGCAAACTGCAATTCGGCAACTCAAGATCATAGTCCAAATGGATTCATTGGTATCAGTTGCAATCAAGAAAACATGAGTTCTGATGGACAAATGGGTGAAGTGCCCCTTTAATGTCTACATCAGCGAGAGAATTGCAGATTGATGGCAGTGTCCATCACATCCATAGTGCTTCGCCCACAGCCCTGAGAAACCATTAGGCTGGGAGGGAGTGAACTGAAAAAAAGGTAAGACTCTTTCCTTGCATCTGCACTGCTCTGCATCGAGCTTCATCATCCATTCATTAGCTTTGTCCTCCCATTTCTTGCTGTCATTCCACTGAGGAGGATCTAGATTCAAAAAGTCTGGACTGGGCACATCATCACAGGTCAGTAACGACATTCATTCTGCTGGCTCTACAGACATTTTCTGCAGCCTGTGTGGTTGTTGCACTCCAGGCCCTGTCAGTGTTAGTATCTCACAGCCTTGACTTTTTTTTTCCTTTTCGCTACTGCTGGCACCTTAACACAACACAATAGTGTATATACTGTATTGATCCTACACTGAAATGGGAGCAAAAGGCCTACAGACATAAACGGAAAAGTTCCTGCTTTTGAATTTATGTGACATTTAAATGAGTCAGACTAATTTTTAAGTCTTTGTCAGTGCTGCTCTTGGTTTGTCTAAGGAAAGCAGTCTGGAAAATCACAATAACACAGGAAAGCTGCACTGGCAAAAAGGAAAAAAATGGTGGCAAGTGGAAGTTTACCACCAGGGGCAGAGAGACAAACACCACCTAGTACAGAGTTGAACAAAGACTCCTGTGCTATTTAATTTTCTAATCAGTGTTTTTAATATATATTTTTAGATATTTATTGTTCTACCAACTGCATGCTGTGTGTGTATAAGATGTGTTAGTAAGCTGTTTAGAAGAGAAGTGCGCTTAAGCCATTTGGATTGTCCCTCTCCCTCTCTCCTGGCGTGATGATAGCTCTGTACTGACCAGTGGAGGTCTGCAGTGTGTGTGTGTGTGTGTGTGTGAGAGAGAGAGAGTGAGTGTGTGTGTGTGTGTAGGGGGGGCTCTGTAGGGCGGTATGGGTATAGGAAGGGAATGGGAGTGTAAGGTCACACCCCTGGCCTAAAAAGGCAAAGCAAAGTGCCGGTGGTATCGAGCAGGTCTAAGAATAACCCGAGGCCTGTGACACGGACAGAAGTGTGAATGTGATTGTGCCTAATTAGGTCCAAACACTTCTGTTGCAGTGCAATTACATCAGGTATTATTCTAAAGTTTTTTGGGGAAAAAAACAAATGAATAAGAGTTTTTGGTGTGCAGCTGTAATGATAGTGTAACTTCATGAATCAAGCCACTTCACAGTGGCCGGTGGGATCAAGTTACGTTGAAGCTCTCTTTCTCTCTCTCTCTCTCTCTTCCCTCTTTCTATCCCTCTCTTCTCCTCCCTCCTCCCTCGCTCCCTGTGGCCGATCTAATTCTATCAGGGCCAGAGGAAAACTTTTAGGCTGCTCCCTCCACCGCCACAGCCCCAGCCAGGCAAAGGGCAAAGACACTGACTGAGTGTTACCACCTTAACTTGGTCTGTCTGTCTACCCACCCCCCACCGACTGGGACTGAAGTCAGCTTTCCGGACCACTCCACAGTAATTGGGACGCCCTTATCCATCAAGATTTTGCCCAGATTTGCAAGTGGAGCATGGAAAGAGCAGTTTAGCGTTATTGGCGGCTGAACTTGGCTCTCCAAATGCTCAGCATCCACCGTCGGCTTGATTTTGCTCAACTGAAAAGCGAACACTGGGATTAAAACTCACAAGCGGATCAGCTGTACATGCATGTGTTTCCACGGCAACGTCATCTGCATAAAGGATTAACCGTTGGTGTTGGAACATAGCCTTTATTTTGAAACCATGACAGAGACAGTTGAAGGTACAGTATCAGCTCAGTAAGCACGGCTATAATTTAACTCCTTTACGACTTTAGAGGACTCTTTTTTAAAAGGTGTGCAAACTGAAAATGTGCAGAGAAAGGTCGGATGCTATTCTAGGCCTTGATGTTTTGCTAATCACAAGTACACAAATCGTGACGTAGGCGCTCTCTCATGTTGAACAGTGCTGTCTGGGGTGTAGAGGAATTTCATGATTGGAAGTGTCTAAAAATATGGCGCTATCAAGTATCGGCTATTTGCTGTGCAGCTCTGAGGCCCCTGTGATGACAGTGCTGCATGACCAGCCCACATCAACATTGCTGCCTGCTACATACAACATTATCAGCTGATTTAAAGTTCAATCAGTCACTCTTTCTGTTAAGAGGGCACAGGTACAGCTGAGAATGAGCTGGACTGTAACACTTTTTCCAAAGACAGGCCATGACTTTTGATTTGGTTTTACTCTAATTTAAAATGCATGTTCAGAGATGCATGGCTGCTGAGCACAGAAAAAAAATCCTGGTTGTTTTTTTGTTTGTTTGATTTTCTTCAAGAGTGAATTTATTACAAAGGCTGTTGAAAATAGAGGTATGGAAGTTGTTGAATATGGTTAAACCAACCCAGGGGACTTGTAAACCCTCCTGTGTAATATTTATTTACAAGTCAGATCCTCTATCTTGTAAAATTGTCATTAAATATTTCTTAGTGTATACACATCAAGAAAGTCCATAATGGGACGGAGTCCATTGCTATCTCTGAGGCAGAGAGCAGATGAAAGGCAAAATTAGGACTCTGCTCAGTGAAAATTTGCAGTCACAAAAACAGTTGGTCTCCAAACAAAAAATAATGTTTTAATAATCTACACAGTGGAATGGAGAGGAAGTGATATCTGCACTAAGGACATGTGATCCATTTACTTATATGTTTTACTGTATCTCAAGTCCTCTACATGTACACCCTGCAGTTTCAGCATGAACATTACAGTAGATACAGGGCACCTTTACTAGCTGCAGAAATGGCTGCTGGACTCAAACCCTTTAGCAGCGCCACCATGCTCCAACCGCTGCATCATAAAAGTCTCTGATGTGCTTAGTTCAGCTCTATTGACTAATTAAGGAAATGTAATGGCTACAATCCCCATGTGCTGCGAATAACCAGCCGCTAGCTCCTAATGTCTGCTGTGAGATTAGCTGCCATGGATACTGACAGAAACATCAGAAATGTCATGCACCTACTGGAGACAGATCATCCAAAAAGGAAGAACTGTGCATGGATGGATAGTCAAGCCATTTATAAATAAAGACATTCTTGGAAAAGTGAATGAATAGAAAAATCGTGCAAAGTGCAGACGATGCGAAGATAATGAGCTGATTTTTTTTCTTTGTTCAGTAATGCACATAGCCGCTAGATCTTTACCTAAGAAATCTGTTTTGATTTACTGGTTGATTTACAGATTTGAACTCGGCACTTTCTGACAGGTTTGAGCAGAAGACGCTGGTGGCAGTAGCCTTAGTCTGTAACAGAAAGATGTGACAGGCATTGGTTTCTATTTCTTTGTAAAGCCCTTAATGATAACTTGCCATTTTACATCACCTCCTTATTAAACTGGCCCTTTATACATTATTTGGCTCATTCAGGTGATTGCTTAATGCTTGAAGTCTTGCACATCTTTTGTGCTGCACACACTTGGAACACACATTAAAACTTAACACGATTGAACCTACAGGTCGATTTAAAACCAACTACTCCAACCTTGAATATAACTATTTTTATCTGTGGTCTGTTGCTGTTTGTTTGTTTTTCCATTAATTATTGTCTGCAAGTGTTTATTCTGTTTTTAATTGTACTCTCGACATCATTAAAAATGAGCGCATACCCTCCCTCAGTGATTCCTAAAGATTTAAATAAATACGGAATGCGTGAATGAATGAGTGAATGAATGTAGGGTCCCCAGATCTACCAGAAAACCCTGGCAAGAGGAAGCAAAACAGTAACACTCATTAATAACAGTAACCAGAGACGAGATGCCCTTGAGCAAGTTAATTAAAAGGGCATTTTATTGTGGGGAATCCAAAGGCTGGCAGTGGCTCCACTTCCCGGTTGTGTGTGTGTTGAAAAAGACCATGTAGTGTCAAACAACAACTGTTCAGTTGTTTCTCATCAATGTTGGTTGTTAATGAGTCACACGTAGATGCAGTTTTACTATAAATGAATAGATTTTTCATTTTAACATTTTAATTTGCACCAAATGACCAATCCTTAGCTGCTGTTGCTGGTTGAGACCAGTTTTACGTGCTGAAAGTGACATTCAGTGATTCAGTGTGTTTGTTCCCACAATTTTAAGCATATACGTTATATATATGTATATTTTCAGGATGCTCTGTTGAATCTAATTAGCTTATGCCAGGGTCACAGCACCCCCTACTTTAGATTTTTTTGACAGTGACCTTCGAAAAGGCATCTCTACCATGTCCAAGATTCACTTTTCCAGCAGAAACGAACTTACAGTTTGTTCTTCCTGTGTTCGTTCCCACAGTTTCAGTCTAACATAAAACATGTTACATATCAAAACGTTCAGCATTTTCTGTTGAATCTAAACATATCATGGGCAAAGCAACCATGTCTCTTCTGTTTATGGTACATCTCTCAGAAGTCATCAAAGCTATACTAGGCCAAATTAGCTATCAAAGCAGGGCTCCGGTCAGGTTCACAGAGCCTCTAACTGTAATGTTACAGTAACTCTTGCTTTCGTCATTTTATGAATCCAAATAATAACTTTTTTAAACGTAGCAGCATAAACCTCTGAAAACACACAATATCTAGAGAAAATTCATTCACATGTGTAGAGACAGATGTCCGATGGCAACATCTACTACACACTACGATTGGCTGGTTTGCATTTGGGGGCGGGACTTGGGATCAGTCAGATACAAAGTAGCTATTTAGTGGACTTTCCATAAGAACTGAAACTGTTCAGTCGTAACTTATGCTCATATCAAACATGTTCAAGCATGTGGAGAAACTGTTGAATTTACAGTAACTGAGACATTAAATCCCCATATTTACCCATCATAGTCATTTGAGAACCACTGTCTGGGCTCTAGTTTCTAGTTTGGCACGCCGTTCTCGGTGGCGCAAGTACTCCGCCGTCCCTCCTACCGGCGCAAGGGAGGAGAGAAGGCGTGGAGTGGGTTTGACACAGCCGATTCACATGTAACCAATCAAATGAGCCCCTGTCCTTGCCTTTAAAATGCGCTGCGCGAAGGCGTAATGAAAGTTTACACAGCTGGCATGGAGGTCTATTGCTGCAGGCAGAGCGGAGCTCAGGAGACAGGCGCGGAGCGGAGACCGGCGAGCAGTGCGGACACGTCACCAAAACCTCACAGGCAGGCTTCCGGAATGTCAGGCACATGAACGATGCAATAAATACCGAAAAAAACACTATTCAATGCTACGATCACAATCAGCACATACATATATCTCCATATCAACTGTCCCGTCACAGCTGATGTCAGATCAAAGGAGATTGGCACCGTTTGTGCTGATCGTGAGGTTTTGGTGATGTGCGCCAGGCAGCCAAACTTCCACTGCGCCGGCTCCGCTCCGCCTTGCGCTGAAAGTAGACGTGGTTTCAGATGGCGAGCTTTTGGCGCACCTCGGCGAAGCCTTTTGGCACGAAACTGTCACTGCGCCAAGCCGAATCTGTCGGCACCTCCCCCCGCTGCGCCGGCACTCCCATCTCGGCGAACCTCCACCTGCGAAACTTGGACACTGTCCGCCTCTGCCGTTTTGCCGGTCGAAACTAGCTCTGCGCGGGGTTTGCCTTACTGCGCCACCCCGCGCTGCGCCGGGAAACTAGAGCCCTCTGTGTGTACATCCATCCAGCTACAGTATGGGTTTGTGTTAGCCTGTCATGCATCTAACAGAGACCATTAATAAAGGAAGAATGGCACATGGATTTACCTGCATTTATAGATAAAGATGTTTTTACAGTTTTTAAAGAAGTGGACCAACAGAAAAATCAGTACGGTCTTGCATTTTTAAAACACTAAACACTTCTGACCTCTTGTTCCTTTAACATTACATAGGAAGGATTCATTCAAATTCATTTTTTTCTCAACAGTCCAGTTAACTTACAGTAAATAAGTAAACCAATTAAGTAAAAACACATGGCTGCTGCAACATGTATGTAACAATCATAACAGTCATATTTTTTAACTGCACACATACACAAAGTCAGGAGACCGGTATGAGATGCATATGTTTTAGGAAACAGATATCGTTAGTGTGTATGTGTGTGTGTGTGTGTGTGTGTGTGTGTGTGTGTGTGTTGCTAAGCTGCCTGAGTCAGCAGTAACAGAGTAACTCCGTTGCTGCCAACAGGGAGCTGAAGAGACTCAACAGGTGGGCTGAGCCCCCCAAACATGCACGCACGCACGCACACGCACACACACACACACACACACACACACACACACACACACAGTGACATTAACAACTGCACTGCAACAGATTTTAAGGTTATGTTACAAAAATATTCATAAATAATCATGCATCTTGTTTTAACTTGAAGATGGTGACATGGTGTACATGATTAAACAAAAACAATATGTACAAGGATTGCATTATATTGTATTCTGTTTTTGCGACAATAGTGTAAGAGATTTTTATTTGTTCCTCATTGTTGTTGACTGAGGATACAGTATTGAAAACCATGGAAAGACACAAGAGTGACAGCCCACTGGCAAAGGAAATAATGAATAATGTCAGGTGCTGAATGTCAGGACTAAATACTTCTCAAGTCTGGAGGATTTACATCTTCCAGCAGGGAGCATGCTGATTTTCCATCTGCTGTTATATTACCTGCAGCATCCAGTGCCTGTTTTTATGTTAATTCTATGTGAATTTGCATGTGACGCACTTGGTGCATGTAATTTTGAAAAGCACTTTGAGCTACATTTCTTGGATGGAAAGTGCAATACAAAAAAAGTTCATTATTATTATAAGAATTCTCTTTTAAAATGTCAGTGTCAGTATCCACAGGCCCCAGCAGGCTGCCTTTATGATTTTAATGTGTTTAACAGTGCCCACAATGCAATAAAGACATTTTAATGCTACACTACCTGTGAATGCCTGTGAAAGACAAACACCACAGGATCCAACACACCCAAGAGGAGCCCTGATGACCCCATCTTCCTCAAAACAAAAGAATAAGATGAAAAAAAAAACAAAAAACCACAACATAAAATGACATGACATGACATGACATGACATGACATAAAATAAAATAATATAAAATTAAATTAATTTAAATTAAATGTAATAGTAGTAGTAGTACTAGTACTAATACAGCTCTGCCATCTAATGTAATTTCATAGCAACAAATTATTGAGAAATACAGTACAGTAGTATGTTAATGTTAATATTAAAAGAGCAGATTTGATTACACAGGTCTGGTTGAACACACTCAAATAACCATAATCTCCCATGCTGGCATGCAGATCATAAACATAAACAAAAACACATATTTTTACATAACCAAGAGTATGCACACATGTCACAGGGGTATAATTGTTATGATAAAATATAACATGTTCAGTGGTGAAGTAGAGAGTATATAGGGAGAGATATGGAGTATAGACACATCTTTTTTTCTGAGAATGTAAAGTATCCCCACCTATCAGCCAAATTATGAAATATATAGATTCATATACCCACTTCCCCCTCAGTGATCGACCCACCTGCCTGGTTCTGTTGAAAATCATAGTTTCTGTGTCTGACCACCTGCTCTCGTGACTCTCTCCTCAGTGCGTTCCTCCACCACCACCACCACCATGGTCATCGACAGTAAGAACGGAGGTGTTGGGTCGCTGCCTGCACGAATGTCCAAGAAAACATTTACGGATGACCTCTATTCCACGTTCAGCTCCCCGCTGGCCTGGATCCTGGTGCTGGCCCTCATCATCACCTGGTCTTGTGTTTTTATCATCATGTTTGATCTGATGGACTACAAGACCCTCTCGGGTAAGGACAGGCGCTTGTCAGTCATCCTCATCTTTCAGTTTTTTTTTTCAGGGACACAGTTGGAGGTCTTGGAAATTGGACAGCGAATAGGAGCTACAGAGGAAGAAAACTTTGCCAATTATTGATTGAGTGGTTACAATGATTGTAGCAGCATTGCCTCATTACAACCAGCCATTACATCCTGTGTGTCAAAGATATTGCTTTTTGTAGCTTTGCTGGGCATTGTTTCTTTGAAGCTTCATTCAAATTCTATCAGAGTAGAATACGGAAATGTTACAGCTTCCCTTACAAAGAGCACAGAGGCCTTGGCTCAGCTCAAATCAGAAAAGTCCACTGCTTTTTAGTTAAGGGATCTAGAAAGTATCGGGCCTTTTTGATGTCTAATCTCAAAAGCAGCACTTTAAGGCCTTTAAAACGTTTTGTAAAGATTAGCTGTGTTTCTGCAGCAGTTTGTTGCTGTGACAATGTGACCAGACAAATTAATTATTTTTCCAAACTTTCTTATTCTAACCTAACTGCAAACTGTAGTAGACAAATAAAGATTTGTGATCAACAGATCTTTGTTTTACAAAAATTAAAAACCTTTTTAATTAAAAGGCTGTATTCCCTGCTCTCTCTGCAAACTGTAGGAGGTGAGGGGATGCTGGAGTTTTTTAGGGCCGTGTGGAAGAGCCTTAATGCCTGCACAGCTATTGTACTTGCAATGCATGCTAGGAGTGCATCTCCTCCAAACTCTGCAGACCTTCAGCTTTCTGTCAGTGTGAAAACGCCCTTTTGGAGACTATCTAAATGGCAGACTTGGAGGAAATGCTGACACTCTCTCTTGTCTGCTGTGTTTTGGAGGACGTTCTGTTGTCACAGCCTTTGTTTCAGAATGGGCTCTTCTTCTTCAAGAGCAACACACACATCTCTCATTTTCTCTTGTTATTTTTTGTCCCCCCTGTCACTTGCAAGTCAGTGTTTTCTGAGGCCTTCGAGTGCTTAGTCTGTTGTTTGTGATGATTTTGATTGTGATGTTTGTGATGACAGCTGGACTTTGTGTTTGATGATGACAAAAAGAGAGAAAAAAACTGGGAAAAACACTGAACAGGAACAGAAGACTGTGTAGAGATGTATATTGTGTATTGTCATCATTACATCATCGTATTTTGATGTGATGTTCGGTTCAGATATCACTTCTATGCTCTACTTAGTATTCAAGCAATGGCGGTATTTTGTAGTAGTAATTTGTTGGGGATAGTTCATATCAATATTTAGTTTTGTTACCTGGTATTGATAATTTCACATCAGTAAAATTTCCTTTTTTTCAAATAATTATATGTTCACATGTTTCAGGCAAAGCAAATGTGTGTAAAAACAAAACAATACTAATGACATGGTCCTCTCTCAGCACATACTGAGTGATGCTTGCTCCACCAGTGTTCAGTTTCAGCTCATGATTGTACTTTTATTTGTAAAATGTCAGGTGACAGTTTTCAATAACGGAAGTATATTTGAAAACAAAATCATTACAGCTGAATAATATGACCTTAAACCTATAACTCGCAAACTTGCAGAAGACGAGGCCTGTTCAAAAACACTGAACATCAGCGTTCCTTTTTTTTTTTTTTTTTTTTTGGCACTACAGATTGTCTCTGTCTCCAGTGCCTGTTACCTTGGGCTAGATGCTTTTTCGAGGCAGACAGCTCATCAAGATGAATGACAAGTGTTGGGCTGGGAAATTGATTAACTTTGTGCCTCAAGGCCTCGAGGAGTCTAGGGGCAAAGCACTCTGTTGTTTTGAACTTAATGTTAAGCATACACTCATGTTAGACTACTGTGACTCATCTTGCCTCAAAATATTTTTTTTTGCCTTTTGACAAACCCCTGAGAAGTGCCATAAACTTGTTGCTTTCAGTAAAAAGTGGAATACATGCACAGAAATAGGTTGAATCTGTGTTTATTTATATGTGTGAGACATCACATTGTCGATGTATAACGAACAACAAAAATATATTTTATGTCACACTTTATTTGGACAGTGCAATATTTGTCATATCAACTTTGTATCAGCTGGGTTTCACAATTGAGTCAGTATATATGTAACTTCATATCAGCCTGTCTTGTAAATAATTATCTTTAATATCAATAGACTTTCCGCTGGCCTACCAGTTTTCTATCAGTCATGTTACGTTAATGCTATGATGCACATTTGATATAAAATTGATGCTAATTTGAATAATGCTGGACTATGCAAATAAAGTGATACCGAAATGTGTGACCAATAAAATGCACAACAATAAAATGTTAGGTTCACCACCAGTATCGTTTTAATAATAACTTAATAATAATAATAATAATAATAATAATAATAATAATGTCATTTTTTATGGTGTATGTATTAAATAATAATAATAATGGTGTATGTATTAGATAAAGGCTATTATTTAAACAATAGGTTAGTCCACAGCTCACTCCACCTGCATCGTCCCTCCTCCCTGTCCTCTTCTACTGTGCTTTGCATATTCTTATCACTCTATATGACCATCTATACATGTGTCTCTAGAAGATTTCTGTCATCTGTGTGTTTTTTGATTGTTTGTTTGTTTACTTTATAATGTCCCTTCCTTCATCCTTCCCTCGTGTAGAAGTTCCTGTATTTGTTGTTTCTCCCTGTAATCTGTTCTGACAGTATTTTTGACCCCAACAGGAACGCCCACTCCTCTCTCATCTTTGCTGCTGCTCTTCTGCTGCTCACTGCTCTACTTTGTGTTCTTCTTTTGTGTGCTACCTATGCTGTGTTCACATGGTGGACTAATAAAAAGCCAAACTATTATGTATTGAGACACGTCTGGCGACAATAAGGATTAATAAACCGTAAACTGTTTAATTTTTCAGGTGAGACAATGAAACACGCAGGTGAAACAATGTGCTTTTTTGAACATTGTTCTCAACAAAAAGCAAAGGAAAAGGAAAAAAAGCAAAGCAAAGAAAAGAAAAGAAAAGAAAAAATGTTTCTGTTAGATCTTTGCCCTAAATTAGCTATCTTACACATCACTGTAAAAAAATAACTGTATCAAGTACAGACAACTGATGATGTAACTCTTTGTCCAGCTAATTGATAAAGGTAATACGTTTTAACCCTGTTAGTATTGCATGAACCGCCATGCAACAGTATACAACAAATGACCTCTGTGATTGTACTGTATGGGTCGCTCTACTGAAAACAAGTGATCATCGGCATAGAGTGTGAACACAGCATTAGCGTCTGTCACTCTAACAGCGCCTGTCCTTCCCGCCTCTCTCCTCGTCCTCCTGTTGTTGCTTTGCTACTGTGCTTATTGTATGTCCCTCTCATCCTACCAGGTGGCCGCTCGCCTCCTGTCATCAGGAAAACTTTAAAGGAAACAGGGCGTAGAGGCAAGGCACCTTACTCAGCTCCTAATTCCTTGTTAATGACAAGAAGATGATACTTCTCTTCAGGGTTGCTTACATGAGCTACTAATAAGCTGACATGGTCTGCTAATATTAGCTATTAATGTTAGAAACTCATTGCGCCCATATCTGTAGATGTTTGCAGAATTTAATGTAGTTTTGTTTTTGTGAGTAGCACCTTTATATTTGATATTGTATGTTTGCACTGCAGTAACATTATATACCGCAACATAATGTAAAGAGTAGTCTATAGTTTATCGAGTAGAGGTGGTATTTTTTACGTGTATGTCTCTGGCATGTTACTCTCATATCATCCTTTATGTGACCTGCATTGTCATATGTAAAGCAGAAGAGAAAATGGAAATTGTGACTTCAAATGTTCAAGTATTTGAAAACCATTTCAAAAATTTACTTTGGTTTCAAACAGAAAAAAAAATGGTTTTGAATATCTGAACTGCTTTGGTTGAGCTTGATTTATTTTACCATACTCTTTTTTTTTTCATGCATTCAGCTGCTTCATATTTCTATGATGTGTGTGTCTTTTGTGTAAATCTGGTAGTATTCAGGGCTGACAATATTGCAGTCAATGCAAGAACAATTGGCATGGATATTGGCAAATATTGGCATAGTAGAGGGATTTTAAATCAGCCATGCAAAAATCTAATATGAAATTAAAAGGTCTAATCAGATCTGTAAAATGCATTGAGTAAAGGCAATTTGTATCAGACCATGACTGCAATAATCCAATATATGCAGTTTTATTCCTCTTACACATTTGTTTCCATACATTTCTGAGCCTGTCGCTGGGATTCAAATCTTGCTTCTAATATGCACAGCAATATGAAATGCAAAATGCCTTTTGCAGCTGTTAAATTGGAAGGTGGGTGATGGTGACATACTGGAACGATGAATTGTGTCTGTCTTAAGTCCAGACTGTAGCTGTAGGAATTTGGCTCCTGCTGCCCCACCCCAATTTCACCAGGATATCAAGTTAATGCTTTTTTTTTTAACATTCCTGAATGCAGACCAATCCAATGAACACCAGAGGCTATAAAAATAAAAATATGAAAATAAAGACAACTGGGAACTTGAAACTGAAGTTGGATTCATTAGGATTTGGCTTAGTCTGTGTTCAGGTAAACAACCAACAGCCTACAATTATAAATGAAAATGAATGAATGAGTGTGTGTGTGTGTGTGTGTGTGTGTGTGTGTGTGTGTGTGTGTGTGTGTGTGTGTGTGCGTGCGTGTGCGTGCGTGTGTGTGTGTTTAGGCTATGCATGTGTCCTCACATTCTTGTGGATTCTCCCTGCAGGAGGCCTCAGCAAGTTCAGCTCAGATCCCATGAAGGTGGTGGACCACGCGGTGGAGGAGTCATCAAACCTGTTTGACCTTATATCAAACTTTGCTTCCAGCCTGATTGCTCCTGATGACACTGAAGGTACGCAGACACACGCACAGCCTGGATGCATACACACTCATCAGACACACACAGAACTTCATATAGTTAAAAATGCATCAATATCATTATCGAGTTATTATCACACTAACTCATTCCCTCCTCCCTGTTCTCTAGGAAACCTATACGCAGTGAGAAAAAAAGGTTTGTTCTGGCATAACTTTTGCATTTTCTCTTGCATTTTTTGTCTTTCTTTCCTCTTGATGCAGTGGTTACATGATGAAAAGGTTTTTGAACTGTTTGAACCTCTTGTTCACAGTGTGTTAGATTAAATGCATTGTTCCTTACATGAACATGTTTCAAGGGTGGAAAGATTATCACTTACATATCCTTTTACATATTGAACTTTGACAAAGTCCAATGAAGTCTAAAGTGATAGTTTGGATTATTACCTGTGCAGTGGTATTTGATCCTGGTCTGGTCTGAACAATAGCCTCAGCAGGAGTGCAGTGACACACTGGTAGTGCTACGGCAGAAAATAGTTCTGCCATTTTGGCATTTGCCCGGCTGAAAAGAGTGGTCAAAGTGACACCGAAACAAAATATGTTGTGTAGCCCTCAAAGCATTTTCTTAGCTTTGTATCACTGCTCAAAATCATGTTGTTTTCAGGTCTAAATCTACTTCATTCTTATTGGAGAAATACACTCTTGGTGAAGCTCCTCCTCCTCTTCTTGCGACAGGAAATAATTTAATGGACCAAACATGCTTAAATATGTATAAATATGTACAAGAATCCGAACTATCACTTTAAAGGCTGATACAGCTTTTAGATTAATTGGACTTTGTTGAAGTTCAACAAATATCTTCAATTCATATCATTATATGATCTGTGATTTACAAAATGAAAATGCCCATCCTCATCACTCCACAGCATTAGAATATTGATAACTGGACACTTTGAATGCCTGTTACATTGTATTAACTGTGTTATTCGCAATTGTAAAAGTTTTTTTTTCCAGTAAATCCAAGGCACATTGTAGTTGTCTTAGGAATACAAATTCTTTTTTTCACTCTGCAAAACATTAAGAACAACCAATGTGCTGACATCACAGCCTTCATCAGGGTTACTGTCTGATCTGGTGGAGCCTCCTTCCTTTGTTCTTTATTACGATATTGATTTTGCCTTTGGACATCTAAGTGAGCAAGTTTATCAGATTTTAGTAGGCAACCAGACAAATGGAATCCATTAACACTGTAGCCAGCTGGCTAGTGTTATTGGTATTAAAAAGTGAAACAGTGAGGTTACAGTATTATTAAAGTATATTAAAGTGCAAAATTAATAAATTATTTCCACCCTTGCATGTGTTTGATGTTCATAATTAAGGCCATATTGCGGTCTATGCATTTGCTTTGCATATATTGAAGTTTGGAAAGATGCCATGGGAGGCAGCCATCTTTATGTTGCCTACCTAGTTCACTGAATGCTTTGTTCTGCTTGGTAGAATTAGTTTACCGAAACACAGAAAACAGCTTAAGTGTGTGTGGATGAGGGATTGGATTAAATGTTAGCCTAGTCCGGGACTCTACTGACGTATGAACCATCTCAAAGATTCAGGATGGTTGGAGGAGGAGGAGGTGGTGGTGAAGAAAGAAAAAGGTACTTTATAATTACTATAACTCCAAATAGTGAGTAACTTCAGATGGATAATCACAGATCCATCTTGTCCCCAAACCCTGTGACTAATGGAGGTAACAAAGACCATTTACAGCACTAGCACACTGTAGAAAAGTGTCCTTATTTACAAACACAAGCGTTCTGTGCACTGAGTTTGAAAAATGCATTAATATATCGTATGTTTTTTTTTCTCACTAACATTTCTTGCTAACTCTTTCTGCTAAACCACTGAAGTTCTACTAATTTTTTTTCATGTTAATGCACCGTGTATAGGTATTTATATTGTAGTATAGCATGCCTGATCAAATTCATTCTGTTGTGCTGTTTTGCTTGAATGCTAATTCCATTTCTCTGTCCATACTCCAGGAGAATTTCTACCATCCCGAAATAAAGGTTTGTATCTCTTGTTTGGCATCATCCTACTTCATACAGTTTGATCAATTTCAGACAGCATGGTTAGGGAAACTACTTTTTTTTTTTTTTTTTTTTTTTACAGATTCTACTGCTAAGCTGCATCATGATATTTTATACACAGTAAATAGGTTAGGCTGATTCATCTCAGACAAAAATCCAGAGGGCTCCATTTTCATGTTTGCCCTACTATAACCCAGATATGGTAACTGATATGGTTATTCACTTTTACTTATGTTACTGAAGGGACCTATACTCAAACCACAGCAATGTTATTCAGATATCTCTCTTTTTGTGCCCTGGTAATGTAGACATGAATTGCATACTATCAGTTCTCCAATGGATCTCTATGATGTTTGATTGTTGATTTGTGATGCAACTGCAATTCTGTAATGGTTACTTCATGTGCAAATACAATCTTTATTTGACAAATACAGTATTATTTACATGGTCCATGTTACAGTTGTAGAGATGCAAGCCAAGAAAACACCACCAGCAATTGAAGTTGTGGAGGAGGAGGAAGAGGAGGAAGCAGCAGAGGAGGAAGAGGGAGATGAAGACGAAGCTGATGTGGCGGAGGGAGAAGAAGAGGAGGAGGAGGAAGAGTATGAAGAGGAGTATGAGGAAGAGGAGGAAGAACTGGAGGAGGAGGAGTATGATGAGGAGGAGGAGTATGAAGAAGAGGAGGAAGGCCTGGAGAAGGAGGAGGAGGAAGAAGAAGAAGAGGGGGATGAAGGGCTGGAAGAGGAGGAAGGCCTGGAGGAGGAGGAGGAGGAAGGCCTGGATGAGGAGGCAGAGGAGGAGGAGGAGGAAGCAGGAGATTCCACTGAAAGAGAGGATGAGGAAGAGGAGGAAGCAGCTGAGGTGGAAGCAGGTGATGATGAGGACGAAAGCAAGACAGATGAAGAGGAATCTGCTGAAGATGAAGACGAAGCAAAAGATGAAGAAGATGAAGAGGATGATGATTATATTTCTCCAGAACCTTCTTCTGAGGAGGATGACGAAGATGAGGAAGACGACTCCTCTGTGCCCTCTGATACTGGGTCTGATGTGCCCATCGACACTGAGGACGACATAGAAGATGATGAGGAGGAGCTTGATGCCATACCTAAACCTAAAACTGCTGACAAAGATGATGAAGATGAAGATGAAGATGAAGATGATGAAGTGAGCGATGATGCAATCATTGACACCACAGATGTCAGCGAGTCTGCGCTTCTTTCCAGTGAGGAGGAAGAGGACAGTGATGACATTGATGACGATGATGATGATGATGACGACAGATTAGCTGAGGATGTGAGAACATCTGACAGCGATGTCATGGTTAAAGACACAGATGATGACCTGGATCGTGATCTTCCTCCTCTCTCTGATGATGAGGATGTTGATGAGGAGGAGGACAAACTCACTGAAGATGTCAAAACATCAGATAGTGATGACCTCATCATTGATCTTCCTCCTCTTCGTGCTGGGGTTGTTGGAGATGATGATGACTACAAACACCTTGATGAAGATGTCCAAGTTGGTGCTGACACTGAGGATGATGATGATGATGATCTTTTGGATAAATCAGTCGATGACGACTCCGTTGCCTCCTCTGACCACTTTGCTGATGATGAGGAAGATGAAACGACTGATGCTGACCTTGAAGACCTCGACCTCGACCTTGACACACCAGCTGATGTTGACATTAAAGATGACCACGCTGAACTTGACAAAGATGAAGATTTCGCTCATTACAAACTTGATGACTTGGAGGGCATCGACGATGATGAGGATGATGATGATGATGAAAAGCACGATGAGGAAGAACTCAAGGTTCATCTCTTTGACAGCGAGGACAGCGGAGTCTTAGGTGATGATGACGACGATGATGACGAGGATGATGATTCTGCCAAGACAGATGAAGAATCTGTAGGAGAGACTGTGTTCAGCACTGACTTCTCCTATGACTCAATTGATGATGATGATGATGATGGTGAAGATGTTGATACCAGCTCCCTTGACTTCAGCTTCGATCACGACGATGAAAAGGAGCTGAAAGAATCACTGGTTGACTTTGACAAAGATGACTATGAATATAAAGAGGAAATCACATCAGAGTCCTTTGCCAGCACTACTCCAGATGATGATGATGATGATGATGATGATGATGATGATGATGATGATGGTCATGATGAAGATGATGATGCTGATGACCTCTTGCTATCAGGTATTGTCCAGCATTGATGATTATTGTCATTACACATTAAACTCTTTCACCATAATCTTTAATATTTCTTTCACACCTTCCTTTGGGGTCACGTTACACTCATATTTTCAAATGGAACAGAGAAAGTAATGTTGGGATAATAAAGTTACACAAATACACAAATACATCAAATGCAATTTGGTGAGTGGGCAAAGTGTTATGTGTGGCAAATTATATTATTTTACAATTACATTTATATTGAGTAGTAGTAGAAAATTTGTGTTTGATGTTGAATAAGCAGACTACTGAAGTGTTTTTGAAAATTTTTGAAACAATAACTGTATTGTAGTTCTAATATCAGCAGTAGTAATAGTAACAGTGATCTTGAGAACTGTGCGATGAATTGTGTACATATTTTTTTGTGGAAAAATAATAACAAGAATATGCAGAGGAACAATACAGACTGAAGAGAAGACAATGAGACAAAGAGAACATCAGTCAGTATATTGCTGATCACTGACTCAGCAGATTTGTATGTACTGCTTTTAATATATCGTAATTAGATTGATATTACCCATGTAATAACACCTTTATAATAAGAGTTGTAATCCTTATCTGCTGATATGGCTTTCTAGCCACTCCTGCACTTGGAGTAACTGTCCACAAGGAGGCAGTACAGACTGAGGCAGACAGTGAAGAGCAAGAGGACGACGCTGAAGAGGCACATGATGATAACCAGACTGGAGCGACCGAAACAGAAGAGGCCTTTGGTGAATATCACACATACGTTACACACACACACACACACACACACACACACACACACACACACACACACATATACAAACATCATGGCTGCTATGTTCCACAAACTTCCTAACACATCTATCTATCTATCTCTCTCTCTATCTATCCATCGAAGTGTCTTTAATGACATTATATTACATTGCTTTGCAGAGCAAGTGAGACAACAGTGAAAACAGTGATGGCAGCACAGTGCAAAAAGTCCTTACAAAGAACAAGATGTTAAAAACTGCTGTAATCTCAGTCATACATTTATGTCATGTTCTTCGGGGATGCATGGAAACATGTTTCTTTATCTGACATGCATGTTTGCTGTCACTGTTACACAGTGACATCAGTTGAGTTAAGACCAAACTGGCAGTGTATTTCTCCATACGACCTATATTGTGCCTCAAGAGAAAAATCAGTTATCCTACAAATTATACGCCAGTACCAAGTGCTGCTTTTACCCTCAGTTACACGCCGGCCTGTTGCTCCTGCAGAGGATGATGATGAGAAAGATGTGGAACCGTTGGCTGCATTCCAGAAAACCAAAGACAAAACTCACATCAGGAAAGAGGAGGAAGACGAGGAAGAGGAGGCCGAGGAGAAGGCAAGAGTAGATGTAATCAAGCCTGTAGCAGAACCTGAGGAGGGAGCGCCACACACTGAACCCACAGGTTAGTGACATGAGGATCGCAAAAAAAAAAGTGCATGCTGTACACTGTTTGAGCACTTATATTCATGCTTTGTGATTTCAGTGTGTACCTGTATGGATCCTGCTCAGGCCAAAGAGCCCTCTACCGAGACTGTTGACAAAAAAGGTTGGTGACACTGCCATATTGTTGTTTATATACTGTAAGTATCATCTAGCCTGCCAAACTGATCCACATACAGTTTTAGACTGGTTTTGACTGTAGTGGTTCTAACTCAACACAGTTACACACTCACACACACTTTCACTCTCACTGGATGGACTTTGGTGTATTTTGTTGTACTTTCATCGACCTCTATGGGCAACCAACAGGAATTGCAACAACATTGACAGGTGGCCTGTAATAGACACCAATAATAAAGTCTCATGTCCACAGAGGCCCAACAGATTTTTTTTTTTTTTTTTTTTTTTTTGGCCAAGATGTGGTACCATAATACTGGAATAATAATAAACACAGCTTTGTCATTTGCATTTTAAAATGCTGCTGGGTGTTGGTGGAGTGTTTGAAAGCCAGTTACATTAGTGACAAACAACTGTTTAGTTATTGGTTTTGATTGATTGAAATATTGCAGATAAATTATGAACATTTTGAGTTATAAGACTAATTACATCCTTAATTTCAAGGGTAAGGTAAATGTAATGCAGTTTAATCATAGATACACCCAATCTAGAAATGCAGGCATGCATCAAGTAGAAAAGGAGGCCAATCTGCCATGCCGGAACCGGAATAATATCAGGTGTTTGGATTTTTTTTTCCATCATCAGTTTCCGTCAATCTGATCAGTATGATCTTGTGTCACAGCAAAACCTGCCAAGATGGTGAGGAAAGGTAGGTTAATATCTGCTGCGTAGTTAAGGTTTAGGCATTGCATCATGTGTATTTTGAGGCCTCATAAGCACATCGCAAGCACATTTTAAGCAATATGTCCCATGTTTGCATAGTAATCAGAAACAAATATCCATTATAATCACAGTGTTTCAGTGGTCAGTATTGTGTCCTCACAGCCAGAGGGATGTGGGTTTAGTTCTCAGTCCAGGTTGCAGTTTAGACATTGTCTCTGTGTTCTCATGGGTTTTAGCTGGGCTAGATGCTCTAAATTGTAGGTATGAATGGGAGGGCCTGTCTATCTGTTAGTCCTGTGTTGGACTGGTGACCTGGCTGTGGTGTTTCTCTGTCAGTGCCTGAGGTAAACTCCTGCCCTGAAAAGAAATCAGCAGCTAGTGAAAATAGAGCAACCAGGGCTGTGCTTGTCAGACCCCATCCCTTGCAATATTTAATGTCACCACTAGGAGGCTCTAGTAGGTTAGTTCTGCACCATCCCTAGCAATGTTTAGTTGTCACCACTATGAGGCTCCGCTATATTATTTCTCAAGAAAGACAGTAAATCAGATTGTGACATTCAAGTTTCTAGGTCCTCCTGCCTAGCAAGGGTCTCACAATACATGAGTGGACAAATTATGACAGATTGCATTGTGTATATTGCATTTTGCACCATGTTAGGATGCAACATGTGTGATAGTGATTACAGGGTGATCAAAACATTCATAATGTGCTTATGAAGTCTCATAATGCCCACCTCAGGTACAGTGTCAGTGGCTGTTATCAGCTTCATAGTTTTTACAACAAGGCAGCTTATCTAGACGCCAGTATGTGAACAAAATAACAATCCTCATACACACAGTAAAGCACTTGCTGCCACTGATAAGAGCCTTGCTTTTCAACCAGAGGACACCTCAGAGACAGAAAATTGCCTCTGAATAGCTGGGATTGAAGCTATGAACCCTCAGAAGAGTTACTCAGTCAGAGTAAGACTACCTACTTAATATACTCACTGTTGTGCTGATGGGTATTGCACCATAAATTTAAGCCAAAACTCAATTATCTGGCTCTGCACAGTAAATGTAATCTAATTATCACACGGTGGTAGGAGGATCAATTTCCAGGTCAGAGGTTGTTAGTGGTTGAATACTAGGTTTGGAAATTTTTTGCAAAGTTGGACTTCCATCATTCACAATAGGAAAAGACCCACTCAAAAGAAGTTTGCTCCCTCTGTGTTATGCCTGCTAGAATGGGCATAATGCTGACATTTACTTTTAATAAGCTGGTTACCATTTACTTACCAGCAGAATCACTACAAGATATTCAGGGCAGTTTTTGCAGGCAGTTTTGTTGCCTCAGCTGAAAGCGCAGAATATTCATCTTTTTCACCAAAAAGTTGTGATAGAAGCCCTTGAAGAAAGCACTACAGAAGCAAATAGCCCTTAATCACCAATTGCACGCACACATTGCTTCAGCTGTAAGACTAATCCAGCAGGACTGGCTCCCTCGGACCCTAAAGGCCCTTCGTAATTGCAGAGTTCTCCGATATGATCTGAAATTCTGGGATGAAAATACTCCGTCCCTTGCTGTTTTATATTTGCTGACAATGCTGTGTCTTGCAGCAGGGATAGCAGGCATTTTTAATCAATAAGCTCTACAAATGTGAAGTCTTTGTGGCTTATGTTTGTGACAATAATGTGAGGGAGATGGAGCTGCCAGCATGAGTGAAGTGGGAACAATCATTTGGCATGATTTACACAGCCGCATCTACAAATAACAGTCTGTGGGCAAAATACTGAGATTTACATGTCATTTGAAGCTTTATTTTTTTCTGCTAGGCGCTACTGGGCAGCTTTCTGATTAGTGCACACACTTAATGAATAGCACGGCTTTGTAATAATGCCATTGTGCTGGCATAGCGTGCACTTTCCAGAGCAAACATTTAATGAATCTGCACTTCAAACTATATATGTTCATGGAAGAGTGTTGCATTTCATGTGCAAGATATGCCTATTTTTTTAGTGTTGCATGACTTGAAGTTGTACATATACAGTACAAATTTCCACTTGCATAACTTGCAATGAATTAACTTTACAGAGCATGCCAAGAAGGAGCACAGTAAAGGTAATCCACATGGAATGAGGATGAATTGAATGACTGGAATTCTGTTGTCACCTTTGAATGCACTTATTGATTATTTATCACTCCAATATGTGACCGCTCATTGAACTGATACGCTACCACACCCTGTTCCACAGCAAAACAGACCACGCCTGGGAAAAAGAGTATGTGTTTTAAGATGAAATGAACGTGAATGTTTGAGGAGCTGTAATTACTAATGGCTATATTGCTGGGAATATTTAAATAATTCTGGTAGTGATTTTACAGCAGTGTGATTTACACACTGCCCAAACATGGATTAAGCTTTCTCCTAGACTAAAAATATTTTCACAGTGGCCACTGATACAGTAAATATGAAATCTTTTTTTTTTTTTTCCATGTATATGTATCAAACCAGCAGAGTGTAAAGCACTGATGAACCGATTCAATCTTCCAAGCTTTTACTGAGCATTTATGAATCTTTGGAATCTCAGTCAAGGGCAGCGCTCAAGCTTAAGTAGAGAGCAAAAGATTGAATGTTTGTTTGAGGGTTCATCACTGGCTTCTTTGCTTCACTGCTTCAAAGGCTAAATGAATATTTCTCTTAGCACAAGACTGTGGCTCTCATACTGTTTCCAAGACACCGCTATGCCATGAACATGCCTGTCTGAAAGTTTTCAACTTGAAACGCATGCACCTGCAACATTCAGACGCTGTGGAAAGACATGATCTGATGAACCCCTGTCTGTGTCCTCAGAGGCAGATGCTCCTAAGAAGGCTTCAGCTGAGAAAATAAGGAGAAAAGGTAATGGCAATCATTTCAGTTTGATAACAATATGAGGAATAAAAGAATCATCCCAGGTTGTTGCACACAACTTTAGTTTCTATGGAATTGTTTTTCCTGGAAATCTTACACAATGTCTATGTGTACTGCATGTAAGTCAGATTCGATGGTGTCCACATGTGCACCTTTATGAATTCCAGTCATGAATGGGTAGTATGCTCACATTATCATCAGTAAGCTACCAAATCCATGTCCATGAATGAGCAGCCACTATTATATGGTGGTGATCGATATGGACCTGCGAAAATGTCCCCAGACAAAGAAGGAAATAAAGAGGAACCTCAGATGCTGAAAGTGGGGTAATTTTACCTGAAGTTCAAAAGAAAAGAAAAGAAAAGGTATTTTGTAGTGTCAGTGATGTGCTGGAACTGGCAAAGATTGGAAGGAGGCATCTGACGCAGTAAATGTAGTATTATTTATTTTTTATATATTTATACCTAGCCTACATGTACATTTATTAGGCCTGTTAAAATGAATGTTCACCTTTATTAATAAATCTAATCTAGGCTTCTAGGCTACAGCTTTAACCTGTTAACTGCCAACTAATTTAGCAAAAGTTGTGATTAATTTCACATTTTGCAATGTTTTAATTGGATTTTTCAAAGACCTCTGCATCTTTTGAATTTTGAATATAACAGCACAGTGTGAACTGAAATGTAATTTATAATAATGACAAGCAGTATTTAGCAGCATTTAAAATTTTACACATGAGCAGTCTTGAGCAGGTGTAAATTTAATGAATCCCTGTGAAAAGTTGTGAGCTGCTAAAATGTTGAGGATAAATTAAATGCATGGAAATTTGCTTCTGCGAACAGTTTACACACAAATTTGTTCTGCTCACTTCTCGTGAATGAGACCCTTGTCTGCACAATTAATGTCTCTAATGGAAAATAGCTCATTAAATCCTTTTGTGCACTGTGTTAAAGAGCGTGAGGCTGCAAAGACAGAGGAGAAGCCAAAACGGAAAGGTAACAATGAATCCTAACATGTCAGTGCCATACGCATATCTGGTTTTGAGAAAATGAATAAGAAATTAAGTAAATCAGTAATACCTGTGCATACTGTGGTCTAATAAATGACATGTATGTGTTTTGAACAGCTCTTCCCAGAGTCGTGGGTGTGGTGGAGAGGGTGAGGAGAGTCCGGCGAGCTCCTGGCCTTCTCAGAGGTAGTGTGTGTGTGTGTGTGTGTGTGTGTGTGTGTGTGTGCAGCCTTCTCAGAGCTGGTGCCGTTTGATTTCTGATTAAATGTTACCACACAAAAATCCTTATACTGTATCTAATATAATATATGCATGAATTTGATTGGGATTTAATTGAGCAGTGGAATAATTTACATACTGTCAGTGGCCATCAGATGAAAGGTGCTATGTTAAACATCAGGGTATTATTATCAAATTAATTGTGACACGTTGGTGTAATTAGGGTCATGGCGGCATGATGGAGACGATTGGTAGCCTCTATCTCAAGCCATTGGCATTGGTAGCGTTTCTCAAAACTAAAACTACATTTCCATTAAACCATGTTGCGTTAGTATGTTAATGATTTATTGATGTTATAACAATAGACAGCATTTAAAAAACAATAGTTAATATTATAACTACTGTATAAAAACTGAAGGTATAATATTTCTGTATCTTCACACAAAAAGCAGCACATTCTGAGGTGGAGCAAGCCTTAGTAACACATATAAATATACAAATGCCCAGCGAAATGACATGGAAATAAAGACTGAATATGTGCATGCTCTGGGATCAGTCATTTTTCAGTGAAACAAAGATTATTGATTAATTTTTTTTTTTTTTTTTTGTGGGCCAGTAATATAGAAAAGCAATTTCATTACTTGATTGCTTTCACTTATTCTTCTTTTCTTTTCTTTTTTTTTTTTTTTGTAAACAGTGAAAAATTAGCTGTGTCAGTCCCTTGAAATCACTTTCTAGAAAAGGTTTTGGTCTGCTGTAACCACGTCCTTGAACCATGTGAGCAGTTTCTTTCCCTAAGGTTTGAAAGCTTCAAGTTAGCCTGTCATTTTCCTACTTTACTGATCATCACAAATCCATCCAAAAATTAAGGATACCCACTTCATTAGCTGATTAAAATGGATCTGTGTTTGAATTTACTCAAGAATTGCAGGCTGTGTAGCCGGATGGATCTGACCAGTCGTTCAAATGGGAGCAAATGGATGCATTTGCCAGCAAGAGAGAAAAGGACATTATGTGCAATCAGTCAATATTTTTTTTTTTCTTGAACATTGGCTATTCAAAATGCAGAATGATATGTTGGATGAGTTATTTGTCAAAAAAGTTTGAATACAAAAGTTCAACTTTTAACATTGCCACCACAGCAGACTTTTATTTTGAATTGTAAAGCAGGTGTTTCCTGCTCTCTCTTTGAAATTGACAAGATATTCATCTGCAAAGCTGCTACCAAAGCTGTCATTCTGTTTCACAATAAAAATAAATAAATAAATAAATAAAAAGCTTGCATAGCAAAGGAAAAAGCAATCATGTTGTTAATTTGTTTTTCTGTTTTTGGAACAGTTTCATAGCTTCTTATTTTGCTGTAAAAAACGACAAAGTACACACCACATGGTTTGAAAAGATAAAGAAAATTAATAAATGTTCATAATGAAAAACTGCAACAAAAGCTTAGGTGCAATTTTGAGAACACATAAAATAAAAGGGTAAAAGGAAATTACAGCGGATGTCTAACCTCTCTCTATATCCTCTTAAAAGCCAAGAAAGAAGAGAAGGCCAAGTCCTCTAAGAAAGGTATTTGTTTCCTTCTGCCACAAATAAATTTCATTGATGTGTGTTTTATGATATGATGGAGCAGTTATAAACCAGAAAAGCCTCTTATTTTTGTTGTTTTCTTTAAAGTTGGTCATTTTTCTTTGACAGAGACACAGTCTCTGAAGAAAGCAGAGATCCCAGCGTCTGGACAAGAGGGTGCAGTATCTTTCATCTTCAGTCTGAAGTGTTTCTGAAATATTATTTGCAGCATTTAATACATAGAAGCCTAACAAATATTAGATCACCTTAAAAAAAAAATGCTTTTTATATGTCTGTAGGTATGTATGTGCTGATTTATTTGCAATTGTGACATTATAACTCAGAAATGTCACATTTTTTCAAGCGATATCTACTTACCCACATCAGCAAAAGTCATATTGTATGCATTCAGTTAAACATGCAATTGATATGTTGAGAGAGAGAGAGAGAGAGAGAGAGAGAGAGAGAGAGAGAGAGAGAGTAGAGTACAGTAAGAACATGCATGACTTACAGGCTATAAAAAAAAAAAAAAAAAAAAAAAAAAAAAAAAAAAAAAATCAGGATTTTGAGATCTGAAAGCCCAAAATATGAGGGAAGAAAAGAGCCAGAATGAATGTCTAATATATAATGTCACAAGTGTGGGAACACATTTAAAATTTTCTAATTCTAAAGTCACAATTATTACAAGAAAATGCACAAACAAACTAACAATTTAGACATTTTCAATGTGGTGGAAATGTCTATGTCTTGATGGGAAGGAAATCAATATGGGGTAAAGGAATGAATAAATGAATGAATGATGACAGTAGTCTTTCTCCATTTCATGAATGCATACCACCTTGCTTTAAAAGACTGTGATTCTGCAGAAAAGCCCTTCTCAGAGGGGACTGCTGCTTGGTGACGACTGAAAATGTGTCTCCTCAGTGAAAAGCTGTGGAGACGACTGCTCGATTTGTCTTATTACCAAGAACACAAATCGCTTGGCACCGAGCAGACTCATCTTATTAGCATGTTAATGTGCTGCAGCCGAACATGACTAACGTATACTGTGGGTTTCCTGTTGTAGTTGGACCTTGTCGGCCTGCGCCAGTCTATTGCCCGTCCCCCCCTGGCTGGTATGGTAAGTACCAAATGACATGATGCCATCCAAAATGCATATTGCATATTTTATGCAAAGAAAATGTGAATTAATGCGGGTTTCCATCAACTACATATATGCGAATGACCCTAAAAGAGGCACTTCAATTCTATATAATCAAAAGGCGAACAGACAGTGGGGAGACTGAATAAGCTCTGTGCCAGGGGAATAGTGATTATTTGGCTGCCATTGCAATGAGACGCCATCCAGCATATACCAGCTGCAATGATTAGTCCAATAAATGATTAGTTGCCTCTTATTAAATAAAACACCAGCTGTTTTGATAATCGATTCATCGTCTTGAGTCATTTTTAAGAAGAAAAAATCCAAATTCTCTGATTTCAGCTTCTCAAATGTAAATATTTTCTGTTTTTTATAGTCCTCTATGACAGTAAACTAAATATCTCTAGGTTGTGGACTGTTGGTTGAACTCAACAATTTTCACCCTTTTCTGACATTTTATGGACCAAACAGCTAATTGATTAATCAAGAAAATGACTGGCAGGTTAATTGATGATGAAAATAATTGTTTGATAGTGCCGTGTCATGCTGTAGACACAGAATGCCTCCTTTTCTGCTACACCACACACACAATCATTGCAACTCAGCAAATGATGCTGGTGTTACAAAGCTGAGGTCAGTAAGTATTACCAGAGCAAATATTGTGGTACTTTGATTAGTTCTATGATTAATTTAATAAATAGGCATTAATCGGGGAAGTGAGGTATTCTTTGGCAGGGGGAATCATGGCACTACATGGTTGTCCAAAGCAGATCTGCTGGGCCAGACATATTTTACAGAGCAGCATAGTCTTATGATTGTTTGATGGAGCGGAAACACATGACAAAAACGCCAGCTACATCGTCATTATTGTGAATAATATAATATGTTTCCATCAGCCTTTATGTCACATTTTCTCAGTCTTCTTTTGCAAATTCAAAATTCGCATAAAAATATGTGGATGGAAACCCAGCTATTGCTAAATTTACATTAGCAATGACTTAAACAACAACCTGGCGCTCATGTCCTGTCAGACACTGATCCTGAGTATCTGACGTTTGCAGATGACGCCCTGCTGAAAATACGCTGTTGTCGAAACCTGTTGAAATGTTACATTAACCATTTATCTTCCAGTTCATCACATAGTCACAGACAATCCATACCCACCTCCAACCATGTCAGGTATTTGGCACTGTTGTCATATACGTGGGGTAATAATGATGCTGATATTAACATGTGTGTTGCTGTGTTGATGTTAACCTTGGAAATGTTCTCTGCAGTTGCGTGGGGCTGCACAGTATGGACAATGTTTTGATAATCTAAAAATTATTGCAATGTCATGGGAAGCTGGAAAATGAGTACTTAAAGCTAGAAATCTAAACACCCAGCCCAGTAACTCTACACAGCTTATCATTTTTGTAAAATGAAGCATTTATCGATTTCATACAGTTGAAGATGAATTCATCAAAATTCACATCTTGCTGTAACAAACACGTTTTTCAGATATATAGTCCCAGTATATAATGCATTTTCTCCTATTGCGTTATAAAACATATGGATATAGTGTTCAGCCCTACTCATGCATGTGTCAACACTTAATATTTTATTTTATCACACTAGGGAGATAATGTTCGTGTCCTCACCACAGAACCTCATTTAATCCAAACCCCCCACCCCCTTTTTATTCCTGCTGCAATCTAAATCGATCGTTGTTTTTAGAGCACACTTAATATTTTAACGTGGTTGACCTTTACATTTAGAAGGGGGTTTTGATTAGTAAGGCTCTACTTTTCTTTCCTTTATGTTTTTTTTTTTCTGTATGTCATTTTTTTTGTAATGTATTCTTTCCTTCACGTCTGAAATATTGCTCCAATGTCAACTGTCCGCTCCCTTCACTTCTCCTTACTCTTGCCCTCTGTTGCTTAATGTCATCTTTGTCTTGTCAGCTGGTATTTTGATGAATATACAGCATGTGTTTATCAAGGTTCAGCTGTCATTTTTGATTGCATATTTTGATTCATATTGATTCAATAATGTTCCATATTTTAGATTGTAAAAAGACTGAGAAATGAGAGCATCATGCAAAAGAAATGTTAAATTAACTTAACATATAGGACAAAATGATGTACCTTGCATTCTGGATCAGTTTTGTCATTTAGTGATGTCTTTGTTATTTACATGGGTAAAATGCATATGATGCAAAGTCATGTTCAGATACAGTCTTTCAAGTGCAGCTCCAATGAAGTTTGATTGCAGAACTTTTTTAAAGCTATTTGAAACACCAACAATAAGCATCACATTTTGATGTGCATTAAAATTCAGCAATCACGCAGGGAGAAAGCCACCAGGCAGAGGCATGACTCTTGACTGCCAAACTCCTGTGGAGTCACAAAATTAAACGAAAAATTACAGCCCTCTATCACAGAATAACTGCTGGAATACATCATGGATTAATATTATGCTGCAGTGTAACAACAAACAAGCTACATTTTCCTTTTTGATATGTTTTTAAAGTCGCCATGAAATGACCACACGTGACTTCTACATCCTGTATAACAGAGGATCATAAATAGAGATGTTATCCTGCACTAGTGGGTGTGAATTAAAATTTCAGCCAACAATGCTCTCTCATTCACATCAAAATTGTGTTTCTCTTCCCAAACTGATGTCCTGTTGGTTTGCACTTGTGAATAAGCCTTCCTTGCACTATGTCCTAAACGTCCTGTCTCAACACGAAATACATAAAATCAAGAAAGTAAGAGTCCATGTCATGGGGTCTTTAAGAGCAATTTTACTGTGCATTTTTCCCAGGTCTCCTATCTATTCTGCTTGTATAGTGAAATACATTTTTTGCATTGTTTTTAGCTCCATCAGCCCCTGTTCTAACTGCACACCCGATCCATCCTGGTGCTCCACCAATGCAGCCGCTCTATCCACAATATCAACCCTATCAGCAGCAAGTGCAGCCGCTGGTGCAGTCACCACCAGAACCAGCACAACCAGTGCAGCCCGTACAGCCCACTGCTCCGACTCCAGCTCCTGCTGTCCAGCCTGACGTCCCAATTCCAGCTCCTACACCTCAGCCTCAGGCGACAGCACAAGGTAAAACACATTTGATTGATTTTTTTTTTCCTTAAACTTTTTTTGGTGACTTGCAGTGCAACCACAGATATCTTACTGCATGCTATTATGTTGTTATGCATGATATTATTGTTATGCAGAGAAATATATCAGCCATGAAAATCAACTTTGTATTCATTACACGCCTCTTCTTTTTTCATTAAAGAGCCAGATTCTCTTGAAGAAAATCTGAAGGTTGTTACTTCAAAGAAAGGTATGTGTAAACTGTGTAATATTAAAATAATAATAACAATAATATACATCATTAATTACAGTAATAATTCATGAAGTGACCTAATAAATGTTGTATGGGGATTTTCTAGCTGCAAAGGAGAAAACCAAGGTTGCTCCTGCAAAGAAAGGTATGGTTTAGTTATTGCAAGTAATACATTTTCAAGAAAGCTTCATGAAACATCAAATGATCCGACAGATTCCCAGCGCAGCAGCAGATGTTTCAAAAGAGAAAAGCAAACTGAAATATTCCATGTGACAAAAGGCAGCTACACTGTTTACCAATTAATTTTGCTATGCATGTTTTTAATTGAATCTGAGTAGAGCCCACACATGCAGAGCATCGCTGACAGCACAAAACATTCATTATTTAAATTAGCTCTTCATGTTCATTTCACCCCCGCAGATAAACAGACGACAAAGAAAGCAGGTAATTTATGTTTAACTCATGGCAGTTTGGTGGTGAAGTGTAATGTTCTCATTGACATACATTACATCAGTACAAATAATACAAATAGCAATTTGACCAGTGCATGACTGTAAAATCTGCAGACAGAGTTACACACTTGAGCATGGTATGCATTATATAGCTGCATTACATACAATTCACCCATTCTACATGTGCTGCACTGCAAATAAAGGTGAATAGCTACCTCTGTGACCATTTTGGCTTCTCCTCATTGTATTTGAACACATCATTTGTTGTTACAGAGCCAGCAGCAACAAAAGAGAAAAGCATAACTCCTAAGAAAGGTAAGGTGTAAAACAGAAAAACAACTTCTTCAGAGATTTATTACATTACTCTATGACAGGACTGAACATGAAGATGCAAAACATGTGTGCACAGTCTGTGTGACACTAGTTTGTTGCAATATTTGTTGCAGCGGTTCTCAAATGCCACAGCCCTGCTGGTTTTCTGTCGTATCAGTAATTATGCTTATTCACCTTAAATCCCAGGTGTAAGACAGTCCTTGAGTAGACAGACAGAATAAAAAGCAGAGGGGCTCTGGGTCCTCAGCACCAGAATTGAGGACTACTGAGTTACTGCAGGCTACAGTAACTGTACAGGAGGAATTTAATAGTTTATACATACTATAATAGATAAACTAGCAAACAAACTCCTCTTTGCATGTGACCAGATAATTAATAAACATTACAAAACAGATTACCTATTGTCTCTAATTATGAATCTTTTCTCATAATGTTAGAGCCGGCAGCTGTGCAGCAGAAGAAGAAAACAGCCTCTGCAAAGACAGGTAGTTATGTACATTAATGCTCTTTCATTTGCATAAGGTCAATTATTCATATCAGTGCCATGAAAGATGATTAAAAACAAATTAATTTTTGCTCTTCATAGAACCACCTGCTGTCAAAGGCAAAGTCAAGGCATCTGCAGCAAAGAAAGGTAAAACTCTGTACACATGCAAATCTGTATGAATACCCTGCAAATTACTTAGCTCAGTTGGCAGATTTCACTCAGTTTATTTCATTTAATGATGATTTGCACCCCACAGTTCTCTTGTAGTTACTTCACTTACATGTTTAAGCCAAATTTCTGCTCAAGAGTCACTTGGAAGTCTTAAAAGTCCTGTAAGTATTTGTTTCACATGAAATAAACTAAAGGAAAAGTTCACTTCTCATTTTATCAAACACTTTTGTTTCAAATGGTAAGAAGTGATCCGTGAAGAAACGACAAGCAGTGATTAAGGGGCCCAAACAAATGTGGAGCCCCCACTTGGCTAATTTGCAACAAATCCTGCACATGTCTGAGATGTTAGTACACCAGATTTGGACAGCTTGTAACATAGAGAATTATACACAGCTATCATGCATGATGGTCGTGTTTGTCAGTACTTGGTGGTAAAATAATTGCTTTGGAATTTTCAAATGACTTTTTAAAACTTTTTACCATATTGCACTGTGCAGTAACAAAAAAATCAAGTTGGCCGACACCATCCTGCAGCAGGACCAAAAGCCATTTTCAGTGCTCTGAAGGACAACTAAATAAAAACTTGGCTGGATCAGGAAGCCGGGGTCCAATCCTATCAGTCCTGGGTGTGCTTCTCGCAGGAAAGTGCCTGGTGGCTTGGCAGCTCCGATGCTTACGTAGTCTGCATTTGACACAGTGGATGAGAGAGGTGCTTCAGTGCGACTACGACTTATGGAGGGGAAAATTCTCAGTTGATTGTGGGTATGCAACTAACAGCAAAAGAAGAATTTATTGCTGGGTAGAAGTGGCTGAAATGAGGTTTCTCTGCAAGGTAACAGGCAGAAAACCTCAGCTACTTGAGAGGCGCTCTGACTCAAGCCATTGCTCCTTCATATTGAGAGGCTCAGGCACCTGGTAAAGCACCTTGTATGGATGGCTTCCTTTGGAGGTTTGTTGCTGAAGGAATTACAGCAACCTGCATACCTGGGAGGGTGGAGACAGAGTGACTCATGTCATTCTTTGGAGGGCCTGGGTATTCCCTCAGAGGTGCTGGAGGAAATTGGTAGAGAAAAAGATGTTGCCCTATCGCAATCACTACCCTGACCTAGATATGCAGAAGAAAATAAATGAATGAAAACAAAACATATACTTCATTCTCCAGTTGCAAAGCCTGAACCGGAGCCCATTAGACTGAGGGCGAGAGCAGTATCTTTGAGGAGAGGAAACGTCACGGTAACCTCCCCAGCCAAAGAGGAGAAGCCTTCCAGGTCTCCCACTGACACAGGTAAATCCTGGGAGAAATGCATTGAATGCATGAGCTCTTTTAGTGCAACACCCAAAATGATTTCCAAACCACTGACACTGTTTCAGCTTCAGCCGAGAACAAAAAGAACACGGATACAGCCTTTAAGAATCTCACCATATAGCCCAAACATCACATCATTTAATTGCATCACATGTTGATGGTCATTATCAACAATATGCATCATGTGCATTAGACTGAATGCTGCATGCAGGTGGAATCAGGTAGACAGCAAACTGGAAGTCTTTATTATGAGATTAGGATGGTAAAATCTGATGAGACATAGAGATTATGCCAGCAACAGCAAATGGCACATAAAATGTTTTAATTTTTTGCTCTCCTCTGTAACAGAATTAACAACCGGATGTTACTTAGCACATCACAAAAACACAAAACATGATGTATTTTGGACAATTACAATCTGATAATCCAGGTGCAACAACACCCAGAATAATGTGACGAGCATCTGCAGTGTGGCTTTCCTTGCCGTCCTGCCTTTCCCTCAGCCAGGTTGTTGTTTTTTCCATGCTGTATTTCCAGCTGATGTTCACTTTCTCCCTGATTCCATCTGAATGCAGCATTACTCTATAGAAACCCATTCATTTATTTTGAATTAAATACAAAGTGCAAGTTATCTTAATAAGATTGTTTTCTCTTCTCAGCCAAAACAAGGTCGAAATCAGCAGTGGGAAAGACAGGTGAGTATGCATTTTTATGTACTGCACATATGAGGATTAAATTTATATGGACCAAACTGCAAAAGTTATGACACAGACCTTTTCCCAAACACAATACAAAATAAATAAAAAATAGTAGAGAAGCTTTGAAACTCTGGAATGAACACCTTTTCCAGTTTTGCACTTGTTTATTTTGCCGCACAGCTTGTTGATTGTCCACACATCGACTAGATTTCTCTTTTCCAGTTCTGCAGGAGATACACAGACTTTAAGAGTTTAGTGGCTTGTAGTTTGCACAGCATTTTATGTGACTATCCAACTGATTTGCTCATATTGTCCCTTGTCTTTTGTTTGCACGTGAAGCAGAAAGCGCCAAACAGGTGAAAAAAGAAGGTACGGATTTATGCACTAAGACATATGACAGTGGCTGAGTCCCAACACCCTTCACCAAATCCAGACATGCAACATGCAATCTGAACATACATTTTAACATACCTTGTGGTTTTATTATCTGTATTTGTTGACACAATTGAATAGGAGTTTTCTTATTTTGCATGTGGATGACCAGTGATTTACAAAGGTTTATTGCTAGATCAAATATGCTTTGGTATTGCAAAATTAAAACATGCTTGCAGTGAGAAAAGCAGAGTAGAAAGGAGACTACTACCTTGCTGAAATTTTTATTTTTTCGGTAAAAATTCTTAAGAGTAAAAAGTAGATCTCATAGCAAAAGCTCTTGAGTTGTTGTTGTTTTGAAATTGTTAAATATGATGATATGATACTTTACGAGTAATGCCATTCAGTTTACAGCACAAAAATGTGTCTTAGTGTGGAGTTAAGTCAATATGCAAGTAAAAGTAAATTTAATGACTTACAGAAAAACAACCTGGTGATCGGAGTAAATGTAATAAGTTGCTCCCACCCGTCTTGGTGAATCAGGATGTTTGCTGGATGCCCGATGGCTGTCAGGCCTGTGCAGATGGCATTTGTCGAGGCGCTGCACAACTCCTTAAAACATCCCGCCAGCTTTCGAGATGTGTTCATGAAGTTGGATAGAAATCCTGTCATGTCATTCTTCGGAGGGTTCGGTGACCCTGTAAAGTCACACATTTACGCTCCTTGCCCTATATTCTAGGTAGTTTTTGCTCTTCTTTACATAACCAAAAACATTAGTGCGTCTTCACCATTACTCACTCTCTGCTCTTTATTTACTGGCCTTTGTTACAGTTTTGTTCCTCACTACACAACTTTGCAACTGGTTGATCCCCAGCCAGTCAAAGCACCTTTGTTATCCTCAGAGGCTCACGAGTGTTCATTAGTTTGCAAAGTTCAGCTCTGCCAGCTCTTGCTCATCTGCAGCCTCACTGGTTGTGTGGGAAGCTTGCAAACCAGCATGTTCAGTTTTTATTGCTTTTTCGTGCCCAGGCTCTCCTGTTTCTCTTTATCTTTCTGGTACTGTCACCATAGCGTCGTTGGGAGTACATTATAAGTCATATAATCTCAAAGGAAAAGAAAGAAAGATCACTTACAAATGTTAGAGACAGGATCACCAGTGAGCCTCTCAGTTAATAAACCCACAAATCCCATAAACCCTATGTCAAGTTTCTTTTTGTTACTGTTTTTATTTTCCCTTGTGTCCAGTTTCTTTCTTGGAAAAGCATATAAACCTGATTATTTTAAATCTCATCAGCAGCAATAACCAAGTGTTTCATACTGGATGTTGGATAAATGAGCACAGATGAAAGTCAGCGTAGTGCTGGCAGGTGTGCAGGACAAAGAGGGAGCTGGCAGAATGATCAATACAGCAGAGACAAAGTGGATCAATTTCATTAATGTCTGCAGGCTCAGGCGACTGATCCGTCAATAAAACTGCAGTGGAAAGTCAGAGGCATTTAGGCCTTTTCGAGCCGTTTCTTCTCTTGGCATATAGAACATTTAGTTTAACACAGAAAGTAACTGGTTTATAATTTATTCTAGTGTGCTTTCAAAATCATTATGGACATGCTTTGAGCCATTATCAGTGGTTGACTCACTTTAATGGCTTTCCTATACAAGCTGATTAAAGACAGTAATTAAGAGATGACTGAACATTGTTACTGATGTCAACACTATTAATAATGGCTTCTTTTCTCATTGTTCTACTCATACTCTCATTTACTTTTTTTTTATTTTCAGCCAAATCCAAAGCAACACATGGGGCTAAGGCATCTCAGCCTTCCAAAGCCAGTAAGTCAGAGCAAATACAAAAAAAAAAAAAAAAAAAATGTCTTTTACAAAAAGGTATTTCATTGTACTGGTATTTGTACTTTGTAATAACATTTTTAATTAACACAGTTCCTTCACTTATGAATATAATTCACTTACGAATATAACACTGGAGCAGATGGATGTTGACTTTTTTTTTCTTTTTTGTGCGTGCAAGTCTAATTAGTGATATTAAAGAAGAAACATTTATGGATTCTTTTTCATCTTTGAGGTTATGCTGATGTAATCATTCAGTGTTTTAATAGATGAGAATGAGGTTAGAGTGCTTAAACGCATCATGACAGTAATCACTTGATTATTTCTCAGCTATAATTACCTTGCCAACACTTACTGAGCAGGAAACAATATTTGGCAGGAGAAATTTGGATGTGTCAAACTGCATCACTTTTGACTAGGATTAAGATGAGACTCTAAATTCGCTGTGTAATATTAACCTAAAAAGATAGGACCCAAAAACATCTAATCTTAATACCTTGCATTTTTGGGTTGTATTTTTGGGTCCTTGTAGTTATTTGGAGCAGTAGAGCCTCTCTCAATAAGACATGTTGTGCTTTGGTTAATGGGCATAGCCATGATTATAAACTCACATTACTGATCACTTTCAGTTTCATATGTCACTAAAATGAACTGAGATAGGTTTTCATGTATCATAAAGGGCTAATAAAAGTTAAACTATGGGCTAACTATATCAATTGCACTTTTTTGCATGATTATCGGCAGGAATCTTAAATAAAGATAGGTTGGGGCTAATATGGCTGTCTCTCCTCTCACAGGCAAAGCTGTCAAGGGTGAGAAGAAAACTGTCAAGGAGGCTCAAGGTGAATTCAGTCTCACAAAGTGCATTTCTGTATGCTTTCTACAGACGGTCTTCATTTAAAACTAATCTGACTATGTTTGTTTCTCCTTTTATTTTTCCTCTCCAATATTAAAGAAGAGAAACTGCCATCACAAGCCAGTGAGTATGAAGCCAAGAAAGCCATTACAGCATTCATTTGTAAGTTATTGCTGAAGTGCTTTGCAGACAGTGACATTTAGGTCGATGTTACGCATGAAACATTTTCATGCATCTTGGTTGCATTTATGAGCTGCATGTTGTATTATGTTTATGCAAAACATTTTAGATTCAATCAATTCTATATGTAACAACCAGCAAGAATGATATACATAATAATAATATACAACCTCTATTTATTAGTATATTCTCTTTACCATCTATTTGAGATTAAATTACATCCATATTCATACACAGTAGACCTTGTAGCTATTTTTACTGATATGAAACTAGGTTAACTGTACATAATCACCAATAATCAATTAACTGGCAAATATTCTTCAAACAAAACTAGATGACTGACCTTCAAAGTACTCAGTAACACAGATTTCCTCATTCAAGGGCCATGTCGGTGCCAGTCAGTGTGGTCTAGACCTAATATTTATGAAAAAGCATCATATAGTCACATAACATAAAACTATGTTCTGATTGGCTGTTGCATGAACCTTGCTCCAATAATAATGATAATAATAATAACAACAATAATAATAATAATAATAAACAGGTTCAGCTTGAAGTAACAAAGTCTCATGCAACTTTTCAGTGATGAGCCAATACAGAGACCAGACCAAGGTTGCATGAAAAAGTTTTATAAAGCTGGTTTCAGTTTTATTTGCAGACTGTAATCCTTTATAACGTATGCTTGTTGTTTGTAGAGAATGGAAAAAGAGCTTCCATTAAGGCCTAAGGTATTCAGTTAACTGTCTCTCCACTGGTTAACTCAGTATGAGGAATCATTCCCTTTAATGGCATCAGGAATATGAAGGATTAGAATTTAATAAAATGATTGGGATGAGATTAGAGACCCTCGACCAGCCTTAAGTTACTAGCAGAGGCTGGGGACTGGGATGAACACAGCAATAGCAGCATTTTACTGGATTGATTAAATCCACAAACCAAAATCCATTAATCTTGGGTACTATGACATTCTTACTGAGTTATCCAGCAGATTTTCAACACTTTCCCTCAGCCCTGAGTGACTTTCCAATTTCCTGCGGTCAAAATCTGACCCAGTGGTTCCAATTTCTAAAACTGTCACCACACTTACTTTTTTTTTTTTTTTTTTTTGGCCAATCCGAAGGAGAAAATTTTATTTTGCTGCATTTTTGCACCATTTGGTTTAGTTGGCTCACACTGTCCAATTCCAAACAAACCAGGGCTGGTAAATAAAAATCACATGGACTCACAAGTAGCTTGTTTATGGGACCAAGTTTTGGAAACCTGTCAATCTGCCAGGTTAAAGACTAGACCAATGACAGGTTTCCAAAACTTGGTCCCATCTCTGGTGTTCATTCCAGTTAAGATCATGTTAAGAAATAGCTAGATATGAGGATCAGTACAGATTTAGTTTTGTTATGCCAGGCATTTCCTTTAACTGGCAGGGATTACATCCTCACTTCTAATGAGCCAAACCACAGATCTCTTACAAGTGGACCAAGACACCCCAAATCATGTAGCATTGCTCTCACCTGCCAAATGAGCTGAACTGTAGAAGTAAATGCTCTGGAGTGAAAATAAACCATTTCATACCCTGCACCTTGTGTCTTGCAGGAAAACACCAGTCTCTTCTTACTGAAGGCATCAGGCACTGGTTCAGTTGTTTAGAGTAATATAAGATCAAGAATGGAAGTTATGAACTGCAGTTTAGTAACATTTTGCTGTAGCTTTTGTCAGGAATCATATGATTATCAAAGTATGTTTTGACCCAAATAATGAATGTGCTACATGTTAAATCACTCATTTTCTCCATAAGGCTCCATAGGCTCTGCAAAAGCATCACCAACTTGGCTTCCTATTTAACTTTCTCTGCATCATTCTCTTTTCTAAAAATGTAACTGAGATACTTTAAATCCAATTTAAATAAAATGCTTTTTTAAATTCGTTTATTTTTATTGAAGTAGATTAATGAACAGCCACACTCTGATCACTGTTGCACTGTCACCGTCCCCGCTGTTCCTCACTCTTTGCATGGCGTGTAGCACATCAGAATGGTTTTTGCATACACCTTCAGTTTCTATATACATTCTCTTATTACCTTAGCTATCAGTTTTTAGTGAAAACTATTTAGGAAAACAGGCAAGGTTTAGAGTTAAAGCAGTGTTAATGTGCTGCTAATCATATTTAAAGGTTTGTTTAATGACAATAAATAAACCTTAACATGGGGAAGACTTGAAATACTGATATTCTCTTCATAAATTATCACAGCAGGTAGAAATACAGAATGAAAGAGACAGGACGAGACTAAAATGTTACAACAAGTGTTTGCTCAAGAAGAACCTCCGCAGTTTCTCTTGAGGCCATCTCCTTCCTCCCTCATGTTGCCTTGTACATGCTCTGTTCTAGTCTATTTTCCTGTCTGCTGCACACAAATGCTCTCCCTTTCCCTTTCTCTCTCTCTCTCTCTCACACACACACACACACTTAAGCACTGCCAATAACTCAGTCTTTCTTCTCCACTCCCTACAGAGGAGCCCCAGACTGAAGACAACACTACAGACAAGAAGAAACCAGGTAAGAGTGGCTGAAAAAAAAAAATCAATTCATTCATTAGGTGACACTAAATATAAAATGAAACTTAAATATTTAATAGCCCCATCATTGGCTTGTTGTAGCGGTGTGGGAAAGGATGAAGACAAGAATAAGTCAAATAATCAGTGCTGAAAAAAAAAAAAAAAAAATACACTTAGCACTGTAAGATGTACCGAAATTTGTGGAGGCAATATCCATACAGAAATGTTGGTGGTTAATGTACAGAAACATCTGCAGAAAATGTACATTGTAAACTACTCCTTAAAGGCAACATATATAAAGAAACGAGTCCTAACACACAGCTGTGCATTAAAATTAACAGTTTGAAATAGTGCACATGCTAAAGTATTCCAGAAATATGTACAACCTCATTTGCAAGGATATGTGCAGGCATATTTGCTGATCTTGTATATCGATGGAGATAAAATTGTGCAAGCAGAGCAGATAAATTACCATCTATAAAGAAATGTGGTAACACATTTAGAGAGTTATCTCCAGGCCACGCAGGTGTGCATTGTTTGCTAGGGCCTAGATAAATACTAATGGAAGTAACATACAAACACATGCATACAAAACACTCCATGAAAAGGGTTTTAAAAACGGACTTAAATTATTATCAGTATATAAAATGTCTCTTGATCCTCTTATCATCACCTGAATTGCTTTAATAGTGACTCAGCCTATATCCACTTCATCAAAGCTTTTATATTTGCTGTTCTAATCACCCAGTGTCTGGTAGGTCTTTCCTGAGAAATATCCTCACACATCACAGGAAATGAGGCTATGCCTTACACATTACAGTTCAGCTGGAATAAACAGAAGAATTTTGCAACTATTAAGCAGCTAAATCGATATGACAAAGGCATTAACAAAGACCAGGCATATTTCACTGAATACCGGTTCATGGTATGATAACCAGTGAGTTATCAAAAGAATCCACATAGGCAAAACAGTCAGTGTCTGAGAACCGCTGATGATTTAGGAAATTGAAACACTTGCAGCTGTCAAACTCTACTGGAGCTGTGCTTGAAGTATTTCAGTGTGACATCACACTGTTATTCTTTGGGCTGCTTTCCATGAGAATCAGAAGAACATACCACAAATAACAAAATGGAGCAAAACGGCAATACATACAAGGTATGTGAATGTGGCCATTGTTTTCAGGTGATTTTTCCTTTATAGCACTCTATAGCAGCACCAGGCCATGATGCTGAGGGTTGGAGGTCTGGTCCAAGATGGAGCTCAGTTCGAACTTCATGAATGTTTCATGTCTGCATTGATTCCTTTATTTGATTTTGATCCATCTATCTGCACAGATATCGATCTGTCTACTGAATTTGTCCTGCTTTACTGTCTTGACAGGCCAGAGATACTTCCAGTGCGTTTACGTCCCTGGTAAAAATGCACAGTACCCTTTACGACCTTTGGCACCAGCGATGACACCGGCCATGATGTCCCCTGCCTTTAGATCAATGTTGGATCAGCAGAGAGCAGCCAGGGCTGCCGGGCAGTAGCACACCCTCTCGCCTCATCTCTGCCAGAGCTGCATCGCCCCGTCCAACACAGGGAGATGTCAGAACCTGCGGAATCTGTAAAATCTGTCGAGAACCAGAGACTAAAAAGTGAGAGTGATGAGTGGACAGAAATATTTAGTTTTTTACATATTTTTGTATTTATTTTCCTTCTCAGTGGTTGAGCTCCTGGGGTCATCACCGATGTGCAGTTTTCCTCTGTCCTCCTTTTGCTGGTGCTTTGCTGCAGCGTTTTAGCCACGCTCATCTTCGCTGCTCTTAGTTTTGCTTGGTTTTTGATTAACATAACCATCGTACTACAGAGTTGTGCTTTGTGAATATTGTAACTCCATGCAGTGTACATAATGCATATGTTTAGTCAACTGTCTATAACTGTCCATTTTCTGTTTACACTGACAAGTCTATTGCGCACATCTGATTTGGAATAGTAACAAATAAATAAGAAACAATTGGAACTAAAACTAAGTTTAATGGTGTCCTCCATTCAAATGAGATCATAAAACCAAACACCTTTAATGTTATACAGCCTGTTTTGAATGTTATGCATACTTCTGATTCTTATTTTGGAAATAAAACCTTTGTCTGATGTGATCATGATATTAATCCTCAAAATATGTTGCACACCCGCAACTGAAATGACATGAAACAGCACTGAGTTATTTGTAACTTTTATTTCTAATCATTATTGCATTGATTTCTTTTCTGCCTTGTTGTTGCCATGAGCCGCGCCAGCTTGTGTTTTGCTGTAGCCTGCATCTGCAAAGGATAAAGGGAAGATAAAATGCAAATTACAGAAGGTGAAATCCCAGGAGCTCCCACTGTTGATCTCAACAGCCTCCCTCTCTCTGATCAGGAGTGTTTGGATCCACACAGTGTGTTTGATCAGTGTGCGGATGCATTTAATGGCACATTAATTTTACCAGCGCCTTGTACAAAGGTAAAGAGGAAGACAACCTTGTTAGCTGTAAAACTGATAGCAATATGCTACCTTGGCTTTACACGAGCTACGTTTCCATAAACCATTCAAGAGAACTGCGAGCAAATTATTAAATGCCACAAGAAATAAAGTGAATTAATGTGCATCGCCATAAAATCTGCCAATGCAAATAAATCTACAGGATTGTGCACAAACGGCCAAAATCTATCATTATAACTGTTGCCCCATTCACCACCTCAAGCGAGCATGTTTTTTAGTTGCTTTTGTGGGGTTTTGTCTGACATTTGCCATTTCCAACAAGCTTTATTTTTTTTTAATTTGATGCAGCAAAATGTACATAGAAAAGGGTTAATGAAAGACAACCAGAACATGTGTTTCACTGACCTGAAAACGCACAGAATTTTTATCAGTTTGAAGGAATACTGATTTTTTTTTTTCTGGTTGTTTTTCATCACCAAAAACTGTTTCTACATCTGTTTTTCATTGTTTTTCATTCATTGCCAGGATTGTTAACAGGACTGCCAATTTGTTGCAAAGAAAAAAAAAACCTGGCTAGGATTAAAAACATTTTTATAATCCATTTGTTTAAAACTTATATTTTTGTGTAAAGTGGAAACATTGATATTACTTCTCATCCAGTCTTTTAAGCATGGACAGCTCTCTTTCTCTCTGAACCAGAAACCACAGAATAAGCATTTGAAGGCAGATTGTCATTAGCATGTAAGTATGCTGAAATGCTCTTCATTCTACACACATGTAACCTGGACAATAAGGTCTCCTCGGCACCTTCAACCTAAGCAAGTTAATGAGCAATTACTCTTAATTTACCAGACAAATAAGGCATAAATCTCTTCTGTTATCAAGATATAATGAAATGAAAAATACCTGATCTTTCTCTTTGGAGAGCTCAAAGTTATTCTCAGGTTCAGGTTGTACTTGTGTTTTTCCTTCTGTGGGAGAGAGTTGCTCATATTCATGTTACCCTGGACTGTAATTGCTACTTGACCACTGTGGCTTCAGTACATGCTGTCCAAGTCACATGCTGTGAATAGCCTGTCAGTGTGTGAGGCCACAGTGATGTCTATAGATGTCTATAGATTCCTCGGTTTCTGTGGGTGCAGGAAAACATGTGGCCTTCATTCTAACTAAGCAAACACGTTTCTCGCCAGGTGCTCCTCCAGCTACTGGAGGAGCTCGGACTTGGTTGATTAATATTGTGCAACCCCAAGTGTTAGCATTCCTCACTGAAACCGAGGAGTGCAGCCTGCCGTCCTCTCTAGCAGTGTGCTCGGTTTCAATGAAGTGAATGAAAAGTTGAAGCCATACGTTGCATACTCTTGCTTGTTTTAAAATGAGGTAGCCTTCTGTTGAAAAATAATGAGCACAGCAAAGAAGAGTCCCTCCGGGGGCCCCATTACCATCTGACAGGAGATCACCTCGTAATGGATTAGTCTGCTTATTACATGGCTTTACCTTATGAAGGACGTCAAAAAAAAAAAAAAAAAAAGACAGAAAATAATCATGGATCATTTATGACGGCTTTAGCCTACAAGCTAAGATAAAAAATCTTCATCACATTCATTTGTAGAGCTGTTTCCACAACACCATCAGTAGTGAAAGCAAAGAAATTACAATAAAACAGTTTTTAAAGGGCGGGGCGTGCCATCGTGTTTAAGTCTCAGGTTGCCAAGTGGTTTTCAATGTAACTAGTATGCAAACATCATCCCACCATAAATATCAGCAAGGCTTCACAACAGTAATTTGGAAAAAAAAAAAAAAAAAAAAAAAAAACATTATGGCAATTAGCTTGAAAACAGTCTGTCATTCAGAAATAACTGCAGAATGCCTTAACTGACCAACCAGGTGTCAACATAGCCATGTAATAATAATTATTGACAGTGCTGTCACCATGAACACGCTAATCGCATGGGATTATTTTACTTTAGCTTAATAATTGCATGGTTTTTGTTTATTTTTGATGCATCGAGAGGAAATTAAGTGTCATTTAAGCAAAATTCATGCTAAGAATTGCGAAACATAAGAACTGTTTTAAATTGCAAAATATGGCCTTGTAAACATATAATGAAACATGATTAATCATGATTAACTACTGATATTCTGAGATTGCAATTTAAAACTAATGTCATGTATGGATGTCAAGTTATTACCCACTTTATGACCTATGATCTTGAATTCCTTGTAGTTAAATTGTGTTAGTATGTTAACTCAGAGGGAGGGAGGTCTGCTGTTGTCTGTACAGGACAACCAGGCTAAGATATGACCAACTGTGTTCTTATGAGACGCTGTGATGTCTGCTATATTGGGGGAAAAAACGTTTGTGTCACATACTGCTAACATGGGAGAAATTAAAACAGTATATCGACACTTTTCATTTCAGTGACCTCACTCTTTCAGTGAGTGGCTCTGATTTTGAACCTGCCTTTATTATTTGCAAAAAGTGTGGCTGAGCATTGCCAGCTATTTCCTCTTTTTGTCTTAGCGAACAGAAACCTTGATGTCACGTGGGCTCGGACAAAAGGCATTAGGTCACCTGCTGAGTGCTGCTGTTGAATTAACCATAAAGCATACCTTATCGACTTGTAGTGGCTTGAAACCACAGACGTGCTGTGCACTCAACAGAAGGCTCGATGCGTGACTCGAACCACAGACTTCAATCCATAATCGTGTCCTTTCCACGAGGCTGTAATTTAAATGTTTTGCAGTTCGAGTTTTTAAAAGATTACTGGTCCAATAATGTTAATAGTTGGAGATTTTGGATTTCTGCTGAGAAGGCTTTCAGAAGCCAGGTGCTCTGATAGCAATGACAGACTTGGTGAGGTAGGAAGTAGGCCAGAGGAAAACCACGGACGGCACCTACAGAGAGGTGTGCATTGTTTCCATTGTGATAAAACTGTGAGTCTGCAGCCTCCTCTATCAGCAGGCGAATATGACACTGGTCTGGTTGTTGCTCTGCGCTACCTGGAGGCCGTAAAACTCACCCTAAAGATGCACTGGTGCACACCAATAAAACTGTATGTATCACTTTAATACTACGTCCCATCATAAAACATCCTTCTAGACTAAAAGACAGTGTATATAGCTGTGTTTTCACACCACTACATCCCTGATTAGACATAAGACATGGATGATTTTCTCATGAACAGCTACTACACTTTTTCGTCTTTGTATTGTCTCTTATCTGCAACTCTACTGAATGGGTACATACACTTGAAGCAACAAAAAACATGTCCTTGTACTTATTTCATTTCAGGGGCATGAAACTGTAATTCTTATTTGTAAAAAAAAATAGTGTCACCGTCATGTCTTACCAGTCTTGTCAGTTTCCTCAGTCAGAATAGCCTCCTCAGAAAGCATTGTGATGCAGAAACCTTGTTTTGTTTCCTGTTGAGCTGCATGCTACTACGTGCTGTTAGAGTGAGTAAAAGATTATCTTGTTTTTTCTGAACACGTCTTTGTGTTCGTCATTGTTCTGCTGACATACAGGGTGATAAATTTGCGATAAAAAGCTCTTCAGTAACCTGGACACTGATCTTTTGGGCACCAGCTGCTAAAATACAATGAGCGAACGACTATCAGCATCACTTTGAGAAACACTTTGACGTGACACACAGTGTGTTGCTCAGGCATAAAGAGAACCAACCAGCTTTCACTGTGGCCGTCACCTTTACAATGCACCTGTTGCCATGACATTTTTCTTACTGTTTCATGAAAATTATTATCCGATTCATGATTATGAAAACTTTCAAGGATTTCTTTATTCATGACCATAATGCAGCCCAATGCTAAATAAGTCAGTTCTGTCAGCTCTGCCAGTTTTGGCCTAATTTACAGTATAAATGATTTAATGGTTGGGCCTAAACTATCAGCTGTCAGCATGGATTGCCTATATTTTAGCAACGGGTAAACACTGGGAAAAATATGTGTACAGTACAGGCCAAAAGTTTGGACACACCTTCTCATTCAATGCATTTCCTTTATTTTCATGACTATTTACATTGTAGATTCTCACTGAAGGAATCAAAACTATGAATGAACACATGTGGAGTTATGTACTTAACAAAAAAAGGTGAAATAACTGAAAACATGTTTTATATTCTAGTTTCTTCAAAATAGCCATCCTTTGCTCTGATTACTGCTTTGCACACTCTTGGCATTCTCTCGATGAGCTTCAAGAGGTAGTCACCTGAAATGGTTTTCCAACAGTCTTGAAGGAGTTCCCAGAGGTGTTTAGCACTTGTTGGCCCCTTTGCCTTCACTCTGCGGTCCAGGTCCGGTGACTGTGGAGGCCAGGTCATCTGCCGCAGCACTCCATCACTCTCCTTCTTGGTCAAATAGCCCTTACACAGCCTTGGGTGTGTATGGGGTCATTGTCCTGTTGAAAAATAAATGATCGTCCAACTAAACGCAAACCGGATGGGACGGCATGTCGCTGCAGGATGCTGTGGTAGCCATGCTGGTTCAGTGTGCCTTCAATTTTGAATAAATCCCCAACAGTGTCACCAGCAAAACACCCCCACACCATCACACCTCCTCCTCCATGCTTCACAGTGGGAACCAGGCATGTGGAATCCATCCGTTCACCTTTTCTGCGTCTCACAAAGACACGGCGGTTGGAACCAAAGATCTCAAATTTGGACTCATCAGACCAAAGCACAGATTTCCACTGGTCTAATGTCCATTCCTTGTGTTTCTTGGCCCAAACAAATGTCTTCTGCTTGTTGCCTCTCCTTAGCAGTGGTTTCCTAGCAGCTATTTGACCATGAAGGCCTGATTGGCGCAGTCTCCTCTTAACAGTTGTTCTAGAGATGGGTCTGCTGCTAGAACTCTGTGTGGCATTTATCTGGTCTCTGATCTGAGCTGCTGTTAACTTGCGATTTCTGAGGCTGGTGACTCGGATGAACTTGTCCTCAGAAGCAGAGGTGACTCTTGGTCTTCCTTTCCTGGGTCGGTCCTCATGTGTGCCAGTTTCGTTGTAGCGCTTGATGGTTTTTGCGACTCCACTTGGGGACACATTTAAAGTTTTTGCAATTTTCCGGACTGACTGACCTTCATTTCTTAAAGTAATGATGGCCACTCATTTTTCTTTAGTTAGCTGATTGGTTCTTGCCATAATATGAATTTTAACAGTTGTTCAATAGGGCTGTCGGCTGTGTAGTAACCTGACTTCTGCACAACACAACTGATGGTCCCAACCCCATTGATAAAGCAAGAAATTCCACTAATTAACCCTGATAAGGCACACCTGTGAAGTGAAAACCATTTCAGGTGACTACCTCTTGAAGCTCATCGAGAGAATGCCAAGAGTGTGCAAAGCAGTAATCAGAGCAAAGGGTGGCTATTTTGAAGAAACTAGAATATAAAACATGTTTTCAGTTATTTCACCTTTTTTTGTTAAGTACATAACTCCACATGTGTTCATTCATAGTTTTGATTCCTTCAGTGAGAATCTACAATGTAAATAGTCATGAAAATAAAGAAAACGCATTGAATGAGAAGGTGTGTCCAAACTTTTGGCCTGTACTGTATGTCAGACAGAAATAATGTATTTAAGTTTTATAGATGCTCAGTTGCTGTAATGGCACAGAAGGACAGTATATGTTTTTTGAAGGCTTATGAGAGAAAGTTGTCAGTGGTTTCCTGTGGCCTTCAGCGTTGTTACCACTGCGACTGAATGTAATTTCAGCTCCTCTACTCATTTTCCGATCCGCCGGTGTTTATTTGGTCTTTCTCAACAGTGCCATAGTTATCCTGGGCTTGTTTCAGTGAATTAGCCTAATTGATCCATAGCGTGGAAATGTTTCAAAAGGAAGAGTCATTTGTGGAGCTTGGGGAACATGATTATGATGGTGTAATTACAGCAATTAGGGCTGATTAATTTCTGAAGGTAGGCGCTATATTAATGTTGTTTCGGAAACAATATTATCAACAGAAGAAATATTGTTTGGGGTTGTTTAGTTTTTTTTTCTTTTTTTTTAGGATGATCTGATATTTTGTTAATGATTTCTTATGTATTATGCATGATTGTGTAATTTGAACAAAGACATCAAATCATTTTTGTGTTGTCATTCCTCGCACAACAGAGCCTCTCTCTAGGGTAGATTTCACATTAGCCTTCAGTCAGAGAAACTGTGTAATGACTGTGGCAAACATCATTTATATCATTTGTTGCATTCTAAAGACTAATCACCTCATCAATACACAAACTGTGGAGTTTACTGAAAGAGAAGAAAAGAAAATTCACACTTTTTCACTTTATTTCACTGTTTGAGCTGTTACAGGTCAATGTCATCATAACTTTGGAAATATTTATTTTATTAACCGCCAACTTTCACAAATGGGTGGGATTGAGCTGTCTATTTCAATGATAATGAATTACAAACTGAGTACAATGTAATGTCACTGTCCATTTTTGGGAGTACCTGCTGTGTAATATGTAGAATATAATAAACAACATTTTTGCGCCATAACTTGAATAAATCTACTGTATGTAAAAATCCAGGTTGTCCCTGTGCTGTATGTGGATCTATTAACACATCTACTGTCATGGCTCTAATAAAATTAATATGCCTGGGCGACTGATTTTTTTTTTTTTTTTTTTTTTTTTTTCCAGTGCATTGAGTTTGGACTGGTCCCTCTGTCTATACTAGTGGTTTGACACAATTATGAAGGTTTTATCAAGGACTTATGAAAAAGTTATTATTAAGACAAGACAAACACATTAGGGGAAAAAGAAGTGCTGTTCTGAGCAATGTACAAAATATTAAGAAATTTCTCAGCACTATCCATCGCCCTAAATAGACATCACATCAGTGAAAAACAAAAAAAAAAAAACAAACAAACAAAAAACAACAGCCCCTAAAAGAAAAGAAAATGAGAGGAGAGTTTTTCTTTTATGTTCTCACTTTGTGCAACCGGCTAAAAGTTTCAAGTTCTGCCTAATTGGCGACTGCACTGGAGATGATCAAAAGGCTATCTATCTGTGATTTAAAGCAAGCACTTATGCAGCCCTCAACAACTGAGTGTCAGAACATCATTACTTTTCACAAAAAAAAAAAATAAAAAATAAAAAATAAAAAGGAAATTCTGTATGTAAAAAGGCGAACTTAATAAACTTAATTTGTGCAATAAGAAATTTGTGTTGATGTTGCGGTCACATGTAGAAGCTGATAGAGATCGTGGATAAGAATATCAAACCATGGGATGAAAAACTTCACTATTGCCCTCCTGACAAAGGGCAGTGGAGCCATATTCATGCTCCTCTCTCTCTAATCTAATATTTCTCCTCCAGCTCTGTAATGGAGCGTATAAACTGTTTCTTTCCCGGAGGTTTTTCCCGCTATCACTGTTGGAGCATCAGATGTCAGAGTTAATCCTGCTAACCCTCCTCATCAGTTCCCACCAGCAGAGCCAGCAGCCTGCACACAGTGACTAGTCTGGTTAGCCAGTTTCCATTCACACACACACACACACACACACATAGAAACACGCACACATTACCTGCCCACAGTTTAACATCAGTGTAGGAACAGGGAGAATAGGGAGATCAACAAATTTCACAATGCTGTTAATAGTTTTTATGATTAATTACCATAGTAATCAATCATATGTGATTTATTTTGTTTATAGAAATTATGAACCTCTATGGGCTGCAGGTGAAACTTCCTCACTCACCTGTGGTTAGGAAAAGGTGTCGAGCTGCTGTAGCATGTGAGGACAAAATATAGAGGACAAATAATAAATTAACCATTATTGTCTGTTCATTAAAGTCAAACTTAAAAAAAAAAAAAAAAATCAGATTTGTATTTCTGCAGGCATTGTGATGGTAATCCAATGATGATTTCACTGTGCATGTGCTGTCAGGTCAGACCAGTAAGACTGACACGTGCTGGTTCTGGAGCGAACCCAATCATTTGACTTGGATCTAAAATACAGTTAAAAATGTGCTATTAAGTTGATCACATGCATAGATGTTCATTCTCTTATTGATAATCTGTTCAGTTTGTTGCTCATGACTTTGATAATTGTGGCGGTAGAACGGGGACACGCAGTGGTAGCCGACGCCATTAAATTTTGATGAGAGCATAATATCTAGTGTGTGGACTATTTTTCTGTTTTTCACATGATTATATGTCCAGCACCAACAATTTATCATTTGGATGAGCACACTTTCGCAAAATTTGCTGCAACTAATGAGGATCCCAGTACACAAACAAATGAACCAACAAATAAAACAAGGCTTTTGTGCCGTTTGCCTCTAGGGGCACTAGGAATGAGAATTAAGGAGTGGGGCTTTCTAAAGAAAACTGTTGGCGACCTATAAGGAGCTGGAGTAGATCATGGACTTTATGTGACGTCTTGACTGTGCGTTATCACCCAAATGTGTCACTCATGTCATATCACTGCCTCGCTCTAAGGTTACATATCTTTTGGTCATTGACACTAGTCACCGTCTGCAGCTAATGGGATAAAAATGAAAGAAGTGTAGTACAAATCCAGTGGGAATTGGAGCAGCAAAATAAAGAAATTGACTCATTGGGTTTGATTCTATTTTTGTCATTCTGTGTCATCCTGTTCTGTTCCGAGTTGATTCAATTAGAGTTATGAATGGCTCCGATCCAGACTGCAGGGCACCTAATGATAAGTTGGTGTAGGGGAGCTTTGCAACACACGCACACACACATACAAGACAGAGAGGGAGAGAGAGAGAGAGACTGGTGGACAGAAAATTAGACCTTTGCAAAAGACAAACAAGTATAATGACACAGAGGAAAAGCATTCCCTTGTATTCACTTGGGCGATGTGGGAAAGAGATCCACAATCTAAACTGGAATAATTCAAATAAACTGGGAGGTAAAGCAGCAACAGGTGTCATGCAGCCGGAGCAGCACCTCTTCTCATCTTCTGCTCGTGTTGTTTCAGATTTTTATGTTCATATTTGGTTTAGTAGTAATGTAGTAACGTAATAATTTCTCACTTGTTTGTACAAATAAATGTGCCTTTCGCTGCTCTTTTTCACTGTTTTATATAACACGACATGATTCAACCTATTGCCAGTTTTTATATTTGTCAGACTTGATGCTCTGTTTGGAATAAACCTTTTTGCAACAAAGGTGATAGTGAATCAAGTTGCTATTCAACAAATATTACCATCATTACAGGGTGGTGATGATGTGGAATCGATGGGAAAGTGGCTCGACACACTGAAACACAAGAGACACATGTGAACAGTGAGAAAATCTACATGTGTCCGTTTTTATTTTTGCTTGTTTGACTCGGTTACATAATGCATTTCAGCAAATTGTCTTTGAGGACTTTTAAACACTGAACACCTGCTAACTCAACAGTTTTTTTTTGTTTGTTTTTTTGTTTTTTGCTCCTATAATATGTCTGCTTTCCATAATAATGTAACAATTCCATTTTCAGTTTGGTCTCCCTTCAGCCCCTACTATAAATATACAATCAAAGAACAGTTATATGAAAAAAAAAAAAAAAAATCACCAACTTAAAGTTAAGCATTCAACATGAGAGTAAGAGAAAACATATCAACCATCATACCTGCCATTCAACATCAAGATCCTCAAAGTAAAATCTTTATGATAATAAATAATACATTGAAGTGTGTATTGAAGATGTGGCTTTGGCTGAGACGATGAGGCTATAAATCAGAAAACAGAGTCTTGTTTATCCAAACTCCTACAGGAATAGAGTTCATCATGAAGAAACGCAATTCACTGACAAAGCTCAGGAAAATGAAATGAACGGATGAATATGAAGGGTTTAATTCCAAAATGCTATTTATACATTCTTAGAAGAAAATCGCCACTTGAAATGTACTCATTCATTCATTCGCCCGGTAGCTCATACATATAGAAGACTGGATCCTCTAAAATGTAGCAGTTGTTCACACTGTTTTTTTTTTACATTTTCAAAATGATACCTCACTTTGGAACAAAACTCTCCATATGTACACTGATCCCTAAGCCACCTAACACAATGCCACCGCTAATTCAGACAAATGTAACTGCTTTTTCATTTAACTATCAGTTTCTGTGGATAAGTGGTGAAAAGTTTAGACATCTGTTTGAAATGTCACGGTGTACTTTAGCCTTTAAACTATGAGGCACAGTAGCAGAGAAGATGAACATTTCTGGAACCAGACAGTTGGCTCGAAATTTGTCTGTTTTTCTGGCCATTTAGTGTGAGAAGGACTGACCAGATCTATGTGTGAATTCACGCAGCTATTCTGCCTCCAGGAATAATGATGATATCCTTTCTATCTGCAGTAACATCCAGAATCAGCTCACAGAGCAGCTCAGCAAACGAGCTCTTTAGTGTCGGGGTATTTGCTGGGTAATCAAAGCCTAATCTTGGAGAAACACCCCGACCTACATCCAAGAGATCCATGATCTTCATAAGGCATGTCACAAATCACCCACATCTGGCACCATCATGAAAGTCCACTGGAGAATTAGCTCCAACAACACCTAAAAAATGGCTAAATATACAACAATCAGGTCATAAAAAAATGATACCTGATGAAATGCTTGAGCACGTGTAGATCCGTTTGGTAACACTGTGAGTAAAAGTGGATAGTCTGGCAAGTTTGATCCAAATTTAGGTTACTGTGACACAGTCCACTCGTCTTAAGCCCTGGTTTCTACTCCACAACAGCATACTAATGACTACTAATGTCAACTTTTACTACATACTTTAGCTACTTTGCAAATCAGATGTGTACAGTGATAGTTAACCAACCAGACGTTGTGGTTCGCCAGTTAACAAGATAACATTACCCTAACACAAAATTGATGATAATGTGTCGGTGATAAGATGATTAGTACTCATTCAAAAACAGCGCAGACATTTACCATCACTACTGATTGTGTTGAAACGGCTAAGTCATCCGTTTCGAAAGACAGTCACCTGTTCACAGCCATTGTTGAGCTGAGGACCTCCACCATGGCCACCAGAGTGTGTGTTAAGTCGCCTGAAAAACCTCGGCAATAGTCTCTGCTACGGCAATCACACTGTCAAGTGTTTTTAGCAATGCATTGACCAGGGTTAGCAGGAAAGACAAGAACAACACAGGAAGAACATTCCTAATGCTTAATTACTTAAATAAAAAAAAAAAAAAGAAAATCTAACTTCATATTTTTTTTTTTTTACAATGCATACAACATATACCAATCCGTCAACTGTGTAATAAACAAGGCAAATAGCAGTCTTAATAAAATACTGACCAAAAACATTTAAAAAATCTTAAATGTGTGGCAACGCACAAAGCATCACCCAATAAATTACATTTGCAATAAAATTTCTTTTCTTTTTTTTTTTTTTTCCACCAGTGGTGTTAATGTGTTTAAGTTCTTCTACATACAAGTTTTACAATGCAAAAGATAAGCCTTTCTGGAGTCAGTTAACCTCTAATAACCTTAACGTAAGCAGTGAGAGGCTGACCTGCAGGGAGATTCGAGTGGGATTCAGTTGGTAATATTCAAGCAGTGTTTCTGATACAGATTTTATTTCATGTAAACTTCTTATCCTAAACACTGGAAGCATCTACAGTGGCCGTGTGTGTCCCTGTTTGTGTTACTACTTTGTTTTCCCTTTACAATGCCCCTGAACGACTTTGGAAAGAAGCATGACTGAATCCCAATGTCAAGCATGAGTCCTGTTGTATGTGTGTTATAACTATGAAATCCAAAAGTCATCTGTCAGAATTACTAATGACAGTTAACATCTAATAATAAGCATGTTTTTGGGTGTGAACGTTAACCCTCAATTGATCCCAGTGACGGTGATGTACACATAACAGCAAGTTCTGCATTTCCCCCAAAACATCTTACCGACTGAATCTTTTAATACAAACACAGGACAGGGCACTGACATGTCAGACAAGCAGCGTCATGGCCAAGCAAGGGCACTCTTTCTCCACAGAGAATGCTAAAACATAGATGAGACACTTAAGGGGAAACCCAACCCCAGATTTGAACTAATATTCAACTAATGTGGGTTTTTAAGGACTGTTTTTATTCTTATGTGCACATGTTTAGCATTACTCACTAAACTTACTAATTTTATTCTTGTCAGGATGTAATTGCCGATGAAACAGTTTTCAGTGATCGGTGATTTTCAGCCATGTGCTATCGAGGCCCAAGTGTCGTTAATTCTCATTCAAATCGAACACTACAGCGGCTCATTTCACTGATTCACTCCTTTCTGGTGGAGGTGATAAAAATGAGTGAAATGCACTGCTGTAGTAACTGGTGAAAATAAAAACTGAAAAACTCTTGGGGTTCAATGAGACATGGTGGAGAACCACTGCACATACCACAGGACGGCAATGCTGTCCTTTGAAATGCAGACAAATTAAATTATATTTGGGTTAGGCACTCCTTAAAGGTATACTTTACTCAAAATGCATAATATTTGTATCAAGTACTGTGTACATACTGTGTGCTGCCTGTCTTATGAAATGAAAAAAAAAAAAAAACAACAACTTGGTCTGTAATTTTACAATTTTACAACAGCAAAAGTCTATCAAAATTTCCATTTAAAAAGTTTGCACTTGTCATACTGTATAACCCGAGTCTCAGGTGTCCAGCTGTATGCTCAATATTTTCAAAACACGCATATTTTTGCTCAAATCTGCAAACCACTGCCCATTTTTTTCCACCGAAGCAGAGATGGCTGACGTTTTCGAAACATTCCAAGCTTTGCAAGTAAAACTCTCTTTGTTTGGCAGCACACGGTGAGTACTTGACGCACTAATTATGTATTATGGGTGAAGTATCACTTTAAGGTAAGGTGGCCCACCTCACCAATTCATTGGTACAGTACAGTACAGTACAGTAGAGACTCTGGCATACATTACCACTTTTAAATTACTACTAGTAAGAATTTATTTACAAAAGACATTTTCAAACAATCAAAGCTGCATTAGGCAACTTCCCATGTTGGTGGATCTAAATGGCAGGAGAAGAGGCAAGAGGCAACAGTTTGATAAAATGTGAACTTCGATACCCAAAAATCCTGTAGGGTGACATCAGTAAACTGCACACAGCATGCTCACATTCATCTGTGATACAGCCTCACTTTGTGATTTAGGCTGATTGTTATGTAAAAGTCTTGCCTAGTGCAGCTTTAATCATTCACTGCGTTTACATGCACTTTAGTCACAAGTTGGTTTCCCTAAGCGGAGTAAGGGATTAAGAGAAACACGTTAGCACAGGTAGATTTCTGCTGGAGAAACCTGATTATTAGATTGTGTAACACCTTACTTGGATCTCTAAACTGTGTTTTTGTGTGCGCATGTGCAAGAGAAGAGACCGGGTAAGGAAACTGATCCGAGAAACACAATAAACACACACTGTACAACGCTAGGCAGAGTAAAAACTGTTCTACATGATTGTTTAAGAATGCTTAATAATTTTATGTCAGCGTTACCTATGGTGAAAATACATGATAAGGAAGCAAAAAACGCATCTGCCACAGCGTGCTTGGGGAAATTCCCACAAGATGCCAGCTATCCGATGCAGGCTGCCGGCTGTGATCATTGGACAGTGCATGTTTACTGAGGTTTTTGAGTAATCAGAGTAAGGTAATACATGCAAACACGTTACCCGGTTTCCTGTCATAACCTGGTTACTCACAGAAATCTGAATTTTCATTTGCATGTAAATGTAGTGAACGTACAAGGAACATTTTTTTCTCCTCTATCATATCAGAGGAGGACAGCATTTACAGATTGATATCCAATATTTAATAAAAGGCAAACATCACCTCCATATATTGATCTGAAACCAACCCATTGAAACTACACAGATAACATGGAGCCAAAGGGGAAGCTACTCTGAGGTTTGTGTCTAACACTCTAGTCTATACAGCACACAGGCTCTGAGTTGCGCTGAGTGGGAGTGACATGTTGTGTACGCCGGCGTGATAGTTTAGCATTACAGCTGTCTGGCCTCATTCTAGCCAGCCACCTCACACTGCCCGCCCGCCTGTCTGGATATCTGTCTATCTGCTTGCCTGAGTCTGGCTGAGTCTTTTTCTTCTGTTGCTCGGCCTGCCTTATTAGTGGTTTTCCTGTCTGCTATTCTGGGTGCCCATCTCCCTGGCCTCATGTCATTCATTTGGTCTACATTTCTCTCATCTTCCCTCTTGCCTGCGCAGATCATTAGCAAATCTGGGCCTCTCTGTTTTTGAAGGGAAACACAAAGGAGGTAGCAACAGAAGATGACAGAGTGGTGTAATGTTTTGCAACACCACTTTGGTACCTAAGTTACTGTGAAGCCTTCAGCTAATAACCATGTATAGTATTTTTTTTTTTAGATTCACTGGCATGAAAATCAGGGCATGTGGAAAAGTCTTTTAAATACTATTTTGTATCTAAACTGGTTTTCAATGATCATGACTTTACTAGCTTCTGCGACTGCTGTACTGAAACCAAAATCCATCTGCAATCCCAAGAGATTACCAAAACAAGTGAAATACTTATACTACATGAATACTTCTTACATTTTTCTTAAATAACACTCAACGTACATACAAAATCCTTTCAGAACACCTCTGCACTGTGTATCATATGCAGTGCCTCAATGCATGATTTCAGACATGTTTATGTTGCCACATAACAAGAATACCATGTTTTCATGACCCTTGATCCATGGGAAAGACCAAACTTTTTTTATGTTCGGTGAAAATTTGAAAATTGAAGAGCACTTTGCCTGCTGTAATGTTTGATGACAGATTCAGGAGTGGGACATTATTGCCAAAAATATAATGCACATACAGCAAAGTCATAGAAGAGTGTGGTGAGGCACCCCCCCATCCCGACCCCCCCACCCACCACCACCTCTACAGTCCCAAATTTAACCTGTTTCAGATTCAACATCCACCCATATGATTCCCTTTTACCAAGCTAACTATTACAGAATATAGGCTGTTTTACAGTGCTTATTACAGTGCATACAAAGTCTCAAAGCGTATATGAAATTTGTCACAACAAAATATATAATGTTGGTAACGAGGACATCTTCAGCCAAATAAATACTTGGTGTCATAACTGATTCTTTAAAAAGCCAGTCTGGATAAGAGCCTCGTATTTTCTAAAGGCATGAGGAGTACTGTATACTCTCATGTGTTGGCCTGAAAAAAGAGACAAAATGGCCTTAGGAAAAAGCGCATAATTCATGAAGTCAACTCTTACAGTAAAGGGGGGTTTGCTTTTCTAAGAGATAGCTGGAGACAGACCGATTCTTTTCACATGAAAGAAGCCCATGCCCCCAGTAAGCCCCGAGTAAACCTGCAGAGACTGCCTGGATGCCAGTCAGCCTAGTTTGGCACCAGGTTGAACAAGCTCATTATCACCACTCCTTATAATCCTGACCCACGCGTCTTTATCTTTTGGGGCATTTTCTTCTAAATACGGTACAAAAAAAGAAAAGCCTCCAGCCAGCGAAGTGCAGCATAGGAACCGTGGCCCCAAGCCCCTTTGAAGTATGATTTCCACTCCCCCATCTCCCCTATAACCCAAATACTTTATAGCTGTAGACAACGCTACTCTCTCTCTCTCTGCAAAATATAATTTTCACCATGTATGGCACCTTCACTACTCTGTCTATGCGCTTCTGTTTCTTCTAGCCGTAAGAACTATCTCCCCCCTCCTCAATACTGAGGGCTAGATAACTCTTTAGAGAGTGAATTTACAGTTTTGGAATTGGCACTTGACAAATAGCTAAATAAATAACATATGGAACACCACCAGTAGCTCTTAAGATGTCCTTCTGCCCGAGGAAATGTCCCTCTTATGATGCCGTCTGTCTCAAGCACAGAGGAAGCTATTTGTCTGTCTGCTTCATTTCAGCTCATTTGGCTCCTTGAGTCCAAGAGAAATAAGCTTTAGAGTCCAACAGCAGCACTTTCTGGGGACCATGTCTTCAGAGTGTGTGCGTATGAGTGTGTCTGTGTCACTCATGTACAAATAAGTTAGTGAATTTGTGTATTCAGCTTCAAATGTAGTTGGGTTTTTCAGCCATTAGTGTGTGTGTGTGTGTGTGTGTGTGTGTGTGTGTGTGCACCTGTGTTTGTATGTACAGGTGCATCTCAATAAATTAGAATATCACCAAAAAGTTGATTTATTTCAGTAATTTTGTTTAAAAAGTGAAACTCATATATTATATAGATTCATTACACACAGACTGATATATTCAAGTGTTTATTTCTTTTAATTCTGATGATTATAACTCACAGCTAATGAAAACCCAAAATTCAGTATTTCAGAAAATTAGAATATTACTTAAGACCAATAAGTCTCGCATCTTCCAAATCAGCATCTCCATAAAGCTGGTCAGCAGAGGGACGCATGAAGTGCTCTAAAACTTGCTGGTAGACGGCTGCGCTGACCTTGGACCTGATGAAACACTGTGGACCAACACCAGCAGATGACATGGCTCCCCAAACCACCACTGACTGTGGAAACTTTACACTGGACCTCAAGCAACTTGGATTCTGTGCCTCTCCTCTCTTCCTCCAGACTATGGGACCTTGATTTCCAAATGAAAAGCAAAATTTACTTTCATCTGAAAAGAGGACTTTAGACCACTGAGCAACAGTCCAGTCCTTTTTGTTCTCAGCCCAGGTAAGACACCTCTGACACTGTCTCTGGTTCAAGAGTGGCTTGACACAAGGAATGCCATCTGTACGTGGTGGCTCTCACAGCACTGACCCCAGCTGCAGTCCACTCCTCGTGAATTTCTCCCAAATTCTTGAATGGGCTTCGTTTCACAATCCTCTCAAGGCTGCGGTTATCCCTGTTGCTCGTGCACCTTTTTCTACCACATTTTTTCCTTCCATTCAACTTTCCACTAATGTGCTTGGATACGGCACTCTGTCAACAGCCAGCTTCTTTAGCAATGACCTTTTCTGTCCAATACCAATACACTCACAATATTCTAATTTTCTGAGATACTGAATTTTGGGTTTTCATTAGCTGTACGTTCTAATCATCAAAATTAAAAGAAATAAACACTTGAAATATATCAGTCTGTGTGTAATGAATCTATATAATATATGAGTTTCACTTTTTAAATTGATTTACTGAAATAAATCAACTTTTTGATGATATTCTGATTTATTGAGCTGCACCTGTATGTGTGTGTCAGTTTGTGTGTGTGGTCAGGGGGTAGTTTCCAGCTGTCTATGTGTGTTTAGTCCAGCGACAGGAGTGGCTGCATGTTGTCTTCTTCACTCTTGACTTTATCCGGTCGTTTCAGAACACCGGGCTCCACCACGGACTGAGACCTGGGGAAGAAACGACAAGATGTCCACCATCATTATAATGATTTTGGAACAGTACCCGGGGCTCTCTGACCACCAGGAACCTGAGCCCCTTGGGATCAGAGGCCTTTGCTTTCCTGGGCAACGTTGTGATACTCAATTCCCTGAGGGCTGGTTTCCAGGCTTGCAAAGGCAGAAGAACATGGCAGAGGCCCCTGGATACTGTGCAGACCTACAATACCCAGGGACCTCTGTGCAGGAGGGGGTGAGGTATCCCCTGTTGGTCAGAGGGTCCAGCTGGTCTGAGGCTCAAGGGCACTGGGCTAAATATCACAAGCAGACCAAACACTTGGCTAACTGGATATCAGACCAGCAACTTGTCATGATTTTTGTACAGCACAATGTTTAAAATGGCCTTGGACATTCACAGGGCATGTAAAAGGTTGCTACAATATCACACTAATAAAGTCTGTGTGTTTTGACAGGTTGCTTTAATAGAGACCTTTGATGATAATGACCCTTCAGCATCACCTAGGGAAATCTGTGTGTGTGTGTGTGTGTGTGTGTGTGTGTGTGTGTGTGTGTGTGTGTGTGTGTGTGTGTGTGTGTGTGTGTGTGTGTACACCATTAAATGAACAGAGATTCACCAGTGAGTTGAAACACTGGACCTCAGACGCATGGCCTTGAATCACCTGGAACAAGGACATGTGAACCCTCACTGGAGAGGTATGGATGCTGCAGGTGCTTAATAATAGGTGTATTTCCCAAACAACACCGTTCAACGGTCCCTGAACACACCACCTCCAGGTATTATTGCTTTAATCAAATTAAAAGCAATTTTTTGATATGCATGTAGACAATTGTAAGAATTGTTGTCAGTGTTGAACAAGCAAGCATTCATAAAGGGGCTTATGTGATTTTCGAGAGATCTGTGCTAGTGTGCCTCAGCCAACCAGTGCCATGAAAATAGCAAAGCGCACCTCAGACCTGGCTTTTAATGACAATATTTAACACCAAAGTGGTACCAAAATTGCAAAATTACAGCATAAAAAAACTCTTAGTTTAGCTTCTTTACCCATCTCAGTGCTGGCGAGGTCAGTTTAGATCACAAAAAATCCCAAACTGGCAAAAATGCTCAAAAACTAGTTTAACACCTGATGAATAGGCAGCTTGAACGTTGGAAAGCCACAGCATAGTGCCCAGCTATAGCCATCATTAAAAAATAGGTCCCACACTGATTCCCACCATTATTGTGTGCGGGTGGACTCTCACTACGCTACTCGATGATGACACTAACCAAAAACTGCTTTCCGTGCACACATTGGGACTGGCTTTTAGATCCCCTATTTTTCTCTGCGATCTGTGTGTTCATGTTGTTTACTTTGTCGGACAGCAGAGGAAAACGCGGGGTTAGGTGGGACGACCAAACCTGCGCAAACCAAAATGTCGCAGTAACATCATGTGATACCTCTGAGAAAGACTGCAGGACACACAGCAGGCAAAACATGTCAAGGTGACCAATTTAGCACATCGTCTGTATAGAAGAGCATCCTAACTTAGGGTTTCTAGGTGGCTCGTGGTTCTGAGGTTGCTAGGGTGTGCTCAGGCAGTGTACTAGATTTTCCCTAAGACATTTCTAGCCAAATAATAATAACAATTAAATAAATAAACTAGAAAGAGTGTATAAATGTGTTTTGCTGAAGAAAGCACATTAATAAATAAGTAAATAAATCAATAAATGATGAAGTAAATAAGAGTGTAGGGCCTATAAGTGTGCTTTGCTGATACAAGCACACTAATACCGTGGCCTGGCTCGCCCTTTCGGCCCTGCAGTGGAAGTCATCTGCTGTTTGATCTCCAAAATAGAAGCAGACTGCAGAGCACCGCTAAGGCAAATGTCTTTGAGTGGATGAGTCACTTGACATCACATAGCTGTCGGATGAGTTACCGTGAATCATATTGCATCTTGGCCTATTGGAAGATTCAATACCCCATGCAAAGTCAAACATGCTTACAGTAACACAGTGCTAATGCCCTTTATAGAGGAGCAAAGTGGGCGGGGTTATATTGGGCGGCCTTTGTTCTGGAGAAAAAAATCCTACTTATTTTCCCAAAGTCAGTGTTACATGATGGCACATTCAAGTACCTCAAATATTTGGATGGATATCAAACTCCCGGTTCATCATCTGTCTCATATCACAAAATGATCATCATATATCTATGGGAGGTGGATGATTAATCTTACTGATTATTTAACTAGGTTTGACCAAGATTTATGGCATTCAAAACTCACTTTCTAGCTTTCAAGACCCCCAACCCCTTTTCTCTTGACGTTTCTGCTATACCTCTGCTGTAGCTTAGGCCTCTATATTCTGAAAATGTGACGTTTTTATTTATGTCAATTACAGGCCACTGTAAACTGTGCCAGGGCCTTGCTGATGTTGTAATTCCTAGTGGTCGCTGTTAGAGGTTGATTAAAGTCATATGAAACAGGGCCACTGAAGAACTAGGCCAGAAGTAGCTAACCTGGTCAGAAAGTTCTCTAGGACCTTTACAATAATCAGGCTGTTGAGGCCCACACAGATAATCATACTGATGTTTAGAACATATGTCAATATTCAATTTCTATAAATTTTCATACCAAAAAAATCCTCAGCATTCCAAGCATTGAGCATTTCGCCTTTGATTATATTGTTCTCATGGTGGATAAGCTTCTGAAATAGCATTTAGTCTGTAATACTGAAAAACTGAGGGTTGTAATATCAATACGACTAGTGATAAAACATGAGCTGTATTGTATCCATATCAAAGGCGGATCCACATTTTAATAAAATGGTAACTCTGGTGTCTGCCATGAAAAAGAAAGTCCTGCCTCATACATAAATAATACTAATGTGCCGTCTGTAGTTTCTCATAACCATTATTCAGTCAATTTCAAAATCATATCTCAGATTGCCTCGACAGAGACTTAGAAATCTGCTGCATCACAGACTCTCAGAGCACATATGCTTTGAGATTGGTTCTGCACAAATCTGCAACAACATGCACGCACACAATCTCTCTCTCTCTCTCTCTCTCTCTCTCTCTCTCTCTCTCTCTCTCTCTCTCTCTTTTGGTCACTCAATAAAAGGCTAACAGAGGCACATGTTTATCCCTGATGTTGCTGTGGAGGTCTTGTCACATCATCTTGTCTCACTGTTTTGCTCATACTTGTTTTCTCTTGCTCTCTCTTTTTCTGTCTCAAATACAGTATCATCATTAACAATAGCTTCTTGACTAAGGAAAAAACAAATTTACCAACCACAGTTTTTTTTTTTTTTTTGAGGTTAACAGGTAGATGACATCATTGTGAAGAAACAGTTCACCCAAAAATGAAAATGTTGGCTGTATGTTGTTATCCTTGTCACTTGAATCACTCTATGACAGATCTCTCCAAAACAACTGAGGTGAATGGGGAATGATCCAAATGGGGTCCATAAAATTGTGCAGTTTAAACCGAGTGGTATTAAGTTAAACAGGCTATATTTACACCTGTGTAGTGCAATTCTTCACCAAATCTGGCTTACAAAAAGGTCCATGCTCAAAAACTGATAAACCCAATGCAATAAAGAGTTTCCTGATGATGTTGTGTTGGACTTAGGCCTATATAGCTCAGTTCAGTGGTTCTCAAATGGAGGTGCACGTACCGCTAGGGGTACATTAGAGAACTGCAAGGGGATACGTGAGATTATTTAAAATGTTAATTTAAAATTTATCAGTTGTGGATAATCCCTAAAAAAATCAGAATCAGAATCAGATGTGGTTCAGTAAAAAAATGTAAATGTAAGTTTGATAAAGATTGAAGATGTCAAATGTGTGTGTTTGTGGTTTAAATCTGCTGCCGAGGTCGTCAAGCAAGGATGTTTGTTCACTAAGAAGCCAGATAAAAATCAAATAAATAGATTTGTGGTTGAAACGTGGCAGCGCTACAGCTGACAACAAGGAGAAAGAAGTGAAAAAGAAGGAAAAAGCCGACCAAACATTGTCAATATCAGCTTGTTGTTTCAGACACTGATGGAGCTGGATTGAATCTGCACTGGTCAGGGGTTACTTGTCTGAAAAAATATATATATATATATTCCAAAGGGGGTCCAGTATTGAAAAAAGTTTGAGAGCCACTGACTTGGTTTGACCCCTTTTCACACGTTTTGACTTTAACTTAAAGTGTGTGTAGCTTATAAACTAGACAGATGCATGTGTTCAAAGTGCAAACCCCACCTCTTCATGGTTTTCGGAGACAGGTCTTTTTCCAGGTCTCTCTCCAGGTCTTGTACTGACAGGGTGTATGACTCTGGACAATAGTCAGTCTCTTCATCATAGGCGTGGTCCAGCAGCGTTCGTGCCCACGTGCCCATGTCATATGGTGGCATCATGCCGCCCAGCTCCGACGGCAGGATCTCCGGGTGGATCAGCTGGTGTAGGCTGTTCAGATTGTTGCCATGCATGAAGATCTGTCCAGAGAACAGATCAGGAAAATGAAGGACAGACATCAGTTCAGTTCAGCTTGACGTTGTTAGGCAGGGGTAGCATTAAAAATATTAAAGCATTAAAAATTCAAAAAAAGAAGAGAACACATCTCCTGCAACATTGCGGCTTTAAATATAAAAAAGTATAATGTAGAAGTAATTCAGACTGACAAGGCTTTTTTTTTTCTTTTTTTTCTTTATTTATTTTTAATTACTTAGTAACTGTTAAAAGAATGTCATGCATGAACTATAGCTTCTTCTCTATGTAAGTAGACCTGTTTTAAAACTATACTATTGCACTTTGATGAAACATAGCCTACTTATGATACCATAGGAAAGAGTTTACGCAAATTTAAACAAAACATTCACAAAGATCCAAGCGAAGTGGGTCACCTCGTTTGCATGATGGGCACGCCAGTTGGGATTGTACATATCTGTGTTCTTGTCTTGAAACATATTCTCAGATTATCACGCAGGAAAGGTTCTACACTTGCCTTTTCCAGTTTTTTTGCTGGCTATAGTACAGATGTGCAATGTTGAACTTTGAACTCATTGTGCACTGTCCTCTGAGAACGCTTGCCAGCCTATGACAGCACCATATGGTAGCCTGTATGTTTCAGAATTTATTGAGCTGTGCAACAGCTCTCTAAAGGCATATAGAGTCCACAAAAAAAGATTGCCTCAACAAAGACTTAGACAGACTCTCAGAGCACATATGCTTTGAGATTGGTTCTGCACAAAACTGCAACAACATGCATGCACACACACACTATATCTATTTAAAAGTGGTTTGACACACTGGCAGAAAATCTAGAGTAGTGGTTTAAATTTTACCTTGCTGCAGTGATGTAATTTTGCACATCCAGCAGTGCTACATCACTGGGTCTATGCAACTCAGTTTCTCCCATAACAGGTTTAAACTTTCATCACCCTTTAATGTAAAGTACACTTACCCTTTTTCTGGTCTTGTCTTTGAGGAAGGGCCTTATGACTGTGTAGAGGGCATGGATGTACCAGGGCTGGTTAACAAAGTGGATCCCTCCAAACCTGGCAGGGAAACTGTCCTGTTACAAAAAGAAAAAAAGAAAATGCAGAGAATGTCTATATAACATCTAATTACAATCCAGTGAATGATGCACAAATAGCCAGACGTGATAAGAATAAATGACACACAAACAGTCAATCATGTGAACAGAATAGAAAAAAGGTCCAGTTGGGAGACACACCACACATGGGGATACACATGGGGTAAAGCAGAGCCTGCTGTGCTCCAAGCATGGAACCCCAGAGCACATCCTGATTTGCTGCTCCAAGGCACTAGGGGAGGGGAGACACTGCTGGTGGCATGCTGCAGTCTTGAAGGTCATTGCAGAAACAGATCATCATCTTCATGAGAGCTGGGGAGCAGCCAGGACCCCCCTGGAAGAACATCTGCAGTAAGTTTGGCCTCTGCAAGGAACTGGCAGCTGTTGGTGGAGCTAAATAAGCAGCACAAGTTCCCTCATATCACTGTTACTATTTTGATACCAGACATCTTTCTCATCTCTGAATGCACCATTCAAGTCATCATGCTGGAGCTAACAATCCCTTGAGAAGATTGCTTGGATGAAGCCTCTGAAGTATGAGGGTCTGATCAACGATTACTGGTAAGGAGACTGGAGGACAAGGAGATTCCCAACTATCGTTTCAAAGCTGGTTGCACAGGCTTTGCGGTGAAATCTCTTGGTAGAGCCTTTAGTGAATTCAGCATCAAAGGACAGAGGAGAAGAAGAGCCCTCCGTGGTGCCACCGATGTGTCAGAAAGAGCCTCTAGTTGGCTGTGACTCAAGAGAGAAGGACCATGGAGGACAAAAGCAGTTAGCTAGCCATCTGGACACAAACCTGAGGTCTGAGCAGCCTCAGCTGGGTCACCTGGAGGAGGATTTGTGATGCTGAAAGACCCAAAATACCAGAGGATTCTAGGAACATCACTGAAGATGTGTCCAGAAGCATCAGCAGATTTATTTGCTCATCTTGTCCTTTTACACTAGATTAGTCTGGTGAATGGGCTCTAATGTGATCATGTACTCTTAGGAAATGGTCCAGTATATTTTGAAGCCAACACAGCACAGCATGACTGAGCGAAATGAGTCGTTATAATCCAGGTTACAGTCTAGAGTCTGGGTCTGCCATGGTGTTTCCTAGAATGCTGGACACAATTATCATAATTACACTTCTCAGTGTGTGTGTGTGTGTGTGTGTGTGTGCATGAATCATCATTTGGCTTTGCTCCAACAGTATGGTGAGATTATATTCTGACATAACAGAGCTGGCTGATGATGATTATGGCTGGGGGCAGACACTTATATAAAAGCTGTTAACAGTGTCGGGGGAGAGAGAGCTGGGTTTGGGTTTATCGGGGCTGATGTCAACACCAGTGTGTGTGGTTTGAAACAAAAAATAGCTGATACTTTGTGCTGATATTCAATCTGTAAATCTGACTTTTTAATAGCCAAAAAAAAAAAAAAAAAAAGAAAAAAAGAAAATGAAAATGAAAATAATGCAAAAATTCAGGCTATAAAAGTCTATCTCACCATCATGGGGCACCAAATTTCTCCAATGAAAATCACACTAATGAGATCATTTGGGCTTATTTTGGGGTAGCAGAAGTGGACCACACCACTGGTATGAAATCATATCCAGTACGACCAACACTAAAGCAAAGTGACTTGTTGGACTGTTCCTACTGTATCTTGACAGCTGACAGTGGTAGGTGTTTTGAGTTGAGTTGTGGGTTGTCGAAAGTGAATTTGCACCATTTGCAAAAACACCTCCTTTTCCCACAGAAACTCAGAACATTCATCACTTAATTAAATAAATTAACACATATTGAGGAGGTGCAAGAATTACTGCATTAGCAGGTAGGTTGACAGGTACAAAAAATGAAAAAAAGAAAAATAAAATACAAATTAAAAATAAAAATCCAGACTTCTGTGTCTGAAATGTGCTGGACAACTATTCCCTCTTAGGACATTCTAAGAATTGGCATACTACGCACACTATACATACAACCTGCAAAATAATACTCTAGGGCACATGTACTGTAGTATGTTCAGTATGAAAGATATCTCATTCCAAATGGTCCCCAGAATGCATAGCTGTTAATCTAGCCAACTAATTAGGGTCTCGTGTGCACATGGGACATCAGGTGAATCTGAAATGTCCTTTGAGACATGCTTGTGATGAAAAGCTATGTAAATAAATGGTCTTCACTTGATTCGACTTGACGTAATTACCTGGTAGTGTAGAAAACCAGAAGTACGTTGAGTCTTAAGGGCCAGCATTGAGGAGTTACACGACATTAATTTATAGTATCAATTCCATGTTCGTGAGGGCTCCATAAACTACTCAGCACTTAATAAAAGCCTTCTCCAGTTGTTGAGTAGTTCAACAGTTTAATAGTTATGTCCTAATTAGCTAATGGCAATGGTTAATGATAACGTTTCTAAATGCATGCTGACAGTGTACTAGCCGGCTTATCTTTATTTTTAGCTAATACATATTCAACAGATCCTCGACTCTCATCTCTCCAGCGCACTTGCTCGCTCTCTTTTCCAGTATTAATCTGACTCGTCTAGATACAGGAGTCCTCAGCGCCGCTGCTGACTGCGTTTCTGAAGTTGCCACTTGTAATCTCACCATTTTGGAGTAGACACTGTACATTTCTGTGCTGTTTTGACCTAGCACTTTGCCAGTTTTTCAATAACAGTGTTTTTTTTATATCATAAACCACAGCATCTGGTCAGCTAATGTCACTGCCTTATTAGCACATCTGATTTCCAACAGTAAACATTATGTAGCTGCAAGTTTGTGAGCCATTTTCAGTTGAACCTATAGGGTACAGAAGGCTTGTGTGTCAAATTCTATAAGGTTTGTATCAAATCTAATTTCCCTTCCTATTTTTTCCTAACTAATTGCTATGTCCTAAACAGTATTACACAAAGTATTACAGCCAGAGTCCCCATGCCATTAGGTCAGAAGATGCCTCTGACCTATTTTTATATTTACCGTGGCCCAGATAAGACTCATCTTTACAAGCTGCAGGAATGCAACGAGGTCATTATTTATTAGTGTTATGAAATAATAAATGGGCGCCTGAATTATGTATTTCAGCAGCAAAATACAGTATGCTTTTGATTTCAAAATTAAATCATATTACCTTCACCCATGTTGTTAACTCTTTGCTTCAAGGCACATGAACTGTTGCCAGGCTGCTCCACCACTCACATCCACTTCAACTTTTTGTTTGGTATCTGGCTATGGGGGCAAATGTCTGTTCCACATGAATAAGTGATAGCGGTGCTTCATTTGTGAATTTGTGAGCCTTGGGTCACTGTTGTTCAATAGGAAAAGCTGATGAAGACTAACAGTGACAGAGGGTCAAGAAAATCCCATGTCACCCCTAAGACAATATTTATGTAAGAATCCTGCTGTCTTCTCACAATAACAGTTTAACATATTCATATGTCTCAAAATGTACCTGTTAATGATTTACTGGTGTTGAAAGTAGACATAAAATGTGCCGTATTGAGTGTTACGTAAATTAAAAAAAAGCACACAGACCTAATGCAAATGGTAATGCAGAGTTTTGCATTGTTTGATGGCACATTTAAAAGCATGAAACACTTTATTCCTTGATCAGAATTGGTCAGTGCAGGAATGTGCACTATGCATGGGTGTAGTTCACATTTTTTTAGCCGGTATGCTGTCAGTCAAAAAAATGCACAAATCCAATGTTTTAACCTCCAACAGGGGTCACAGTATTACACAAACTGGCAAGGTCCCGACACTGCGAGTTAAATGCTGCTTCTTTGTTGAGGGAAACACTGTGACATTCAGCGACAGTGACATGTGATGCTCCATCATCCCCTGAGCGGCTAAAGCAAAAGGCAGATGAATTCAACCAATCGTGAACTGGCAGAGCTGCTTCTCAGTAAAGTGTCTGTCCACCGGGATTAAAACCTGCACTGTGACTAGTGCAGCAGTGCTAGCCCGCTTACTGGATACTGTACGCCTTGGTGAGTCATGAGGTGTGCGTCTAATACATTTACTCTCTCCCTCACACACACACACACGCACACATACACACACACACACACACACACACACATACACACAAGCCCCGCAAGCCCCTCTGCTGGGCAGCTTTGACATAGTTTCCATGCTGGTGCTGCTGACGGCCTGGTTGTCAAAATCAGCATCAGTATGAGCCAGAGAGGAAGAGAAAAAAAAATATGTATGGTATATTAGATCAAACTGGAAATGTGTTAGAAGTCAAAGTTTTCCACTCAAAATTATATTATTATATTATTATTACAGCATTGCCTATATATGTGCTGAGGTATGAATCAAAAATAAAACATGTTTAATATGATGTCATCTCAATTGCTTTACATTGAAAAATGCAATTTTCTTTTCCAGCTTTCTGCATGGTGGTGTTAAGTTAGTGTGAATACATATTTTTTTTATTAAAATATATATTTAAATAAATATTGTATGATCAAGATCTGGATTTAGAAATGGGTGAAATTCTTATGTTACTATACTGCAAATATAATCAGTTGTCCCACCTTTCCACATGTATCTGTGGTGGCAACAAGCAAGATGCTACGTTTGAGAGGCTAATGATTTTGCTTACTGCCAAAATCACTAATCAAACATGGCAGACAGCCATCATTGTATAATACCAGGGTGCCAATCTGCAAGCCCAAGAGAAAATTCAAGTCGAGCTTGGCTTTTTCATTGGCTGTATCTGCCCCACTTAGACTCAGCATTTCTGTGCAGCACTGGACTGTGTTCTGAGGACCAGGCAGCAAAAGCAGGGGCTGAGCAGTGAAGCCAGTGCCTTAAAGTATAATTCTTCCTGATACCTCCTAATCTCAGCAGGTGGCCACTATAGTGGCTGCAAAAATAATCCGACTGCACGATTTATGTCCACAAGAAACATTTTCCCCACGAGGTAATGTTCTCAACTGAGGTTTTTAGCTCTTGCTTCATGTTGCCTGATGTCCACTGGAAATTATGGTCCAGTTCACCTTAGAGTAAAAAAATCCATAAAGCGAGGTATGCTTTTAGAGCGTGAATACCTTCTGATTGACAGGTCGCTGTCTGCAGGCGGGTGGCACAGACTTGTCTAGCTAGAAGCAGCAATTTAGTCTGTGTAACCACGGCAGCGTGTACATCTAGCTGCCTGTGAAGTTTTTTGTGCCATCCGGTCCGCAGCAAATGACTGCACCGTCTCTCAGGAGTTAGTGTTTTTGTTGAGAGACGATGACTTGGCTACATTTTCCTCAGCTCATCACTGAAATTGTCTTGTTCTGTATTCAAATTCCAACATATAGCATCTAAGGGTTCTGTTCTGTTTTTGTGGTAAGTTTGCTTTTGAACTGAATATCAAAATATGTAATTGCTCTGCCTATTTTAAGACTGTGACAAATTTTCAAAACATATCCTATGTATGAAACTTTACCTCAAATTATGTAACTGTTAATGTCATGTGTGGTCTGAGTGGTCAGTGTATTTTCTCTAGAATATTTTTCTTACAGAAGCAGCTTGGTTTGGGAGGTGAGGGTATTTTCAGCAGCAGCTATGTTATAGAATAATTAAAGAAATGTTATAGTAACCTTATAAGCAGCAGTGTGCCTAGTTGTTGCTTTGATTATGAAGGTGATATACTGTGTTCTGCACGGTCAAATACTATATTTATAGTATAGCACACTTATAGTAGCCCACTTTATACAGACTGGTGAACACAGCATGGTAAATTATACTATAAATCAGTGGAGTACACTTGCTTGTCCTTAGCTTCAATATGTCATTTAGATGGCCACCACTGTAAGGCAGAATTCAAAGTTTCAAAACAACGGGTCAGAAACCAACAGGTGGCATCACAACAGCTACATCCACTTCTTTTATACAGCCTGTGCTCAACACTACATCAGATACTGGGATGTTGACAGCTGATGCCATTCTGTTAACTTGTCTGCAGGAAGCTACCATTATATTTACAGTAATGTTTACATATGCTATAGTGTATCATTTGTTAGCATCTGTCCAACATGGCCGACCTCTTTTTACAGTGTGGTCATCGCCACTGTGTGCGTGGCTGTCAAGTTGCCATTCAAAACTCTCTTAGATAGATAGATAGATAGATAGATACTTTATTCATCCCGCAGGAAATTCACATTTTTTTCAGCAGTATCCACAGATTACAGATTAAGTAAATAAAAAAAATAGAAATAAAGAATAAGAACTAAGTACAACAGAATAAGATCTGAGTACAATAGAATAACCTAAGTACAACCCAGTGTGCAAAAAGCAATGTGCAACAAAAAAAACAGAAAAAAACGTGTGCATGGGTGTATAAAATGTGCATAGAGGTAGGTCAATGTGCAAATTTAGAAGAAATATACAGTATACACATGATAAATAGCAGTAAGCAATATAAACACTATAAACAAGGATTATAAAAAGATAGGAATATGAACAATTTCAACAGAAGTATTAACAGTTAAACAGAAGTAATAACAGTTAAACAGCAGTGGAAAATAACCTAACCTGAAGAACACACGCTCCGACCAAGGTTCAGAGTTAGTGTGAAACCATGAGACCAAGACCGTCGACAGAACCTGACGCCTGGTACTGGGAATTCAGGAACTGTCAGACTTGATCCAGCCTTATGGAATCACCCCTTCCCCTCCAGTCTTTACGTCTTGTAAATGCCAAAGATATTTCCACAGTTAGAAAGACAAGAGGGATGTGGTAAATATGTGAATGCATAAACCTGCAATTTCTAAAATCTGTGTAATTTCGCTGCAAAAATTCCTACAGTGAGTTTTGATTAAAGCCAATCTAACATCAAGCATTTTTGGCTGCAACACAACAACAACAACAAAAATTAAACTCTGGAGGTAATAATCTGGCATTTGTCTTTGTCATACAGAAACCAAACAGGCAGGCATGGAAAGCTTTGGCCCATTATTTGGAATGTGGGTCTGTCTCCATTCTGCAATGAAGAAGTTGATGTTATAACATCTGACATGAGATTTCTACCGCTCTGTGTGTGTCTGTGTACATTGTGTTCATATATGTCTTCCTCTCCCTGTCTCTCCTCCCCTGTCTCTCATGCTTTTTTAGTCTTTCGAAAGCACATCAGGTTGATGAGCTCTCTATTCTGCTCTGCTCATGTCAGTTGACATTGATAGAAGGATGAGTAAACTTGTCCTCCAGTAAAGGGGGGAGAAAGGCGGGGAGAGTGAACATTCATTTGAGTGCATTCCTTTTCTAATATAAAGTATAGCCTGGAGTGAAAACATCATTTTGGTACTGCTGTGCTCTCAAAGGAAAACCTCTTTGTGAGAGCACTTTTGAGGCAGACTGGAACTAATGCCAACTTAAAGTAGATCACTCTCTGCCTCTGTTTTTTTCACATGCTAACCAGTGCTAGGTACATGTGCAAAGCAGCAAATTTGTCACGTGTACAGATAGGTACAGTAAAGTGCTAGATAAAAAGTGAAAAAGTATTCTTTTCAGTTTTTGTTTGATTAGGAGGCTAAACACAGTCGGCAACAGAGTGACAACAGAGTGCTAAATGAGAGGCACCTAGAGGAAGAGCCTGACTCAGAGGATGGGTCACACCAATAACAGTTTCTGCGGGAGGCTGGTTACTAATATGAGTCAGCTCCATTCAGCTCATTCAGCTAAGCAAGGGAAGAGAGAGAAAAGTGGGGCTTTCTATTGACTGTGAGATAGAAACCTCAATTTCCAAAATTTAAACTTGAGTTGGTGCAAGAAACGAAATGCCTGGGGCCAGCAATGCAGAGAGCAACACTGGAACAGGCCCAAGAGGAACAGCCAAAAGATCAGAGCAGTGTGACCTTGGCGGAGAGGGCCATGAACCTGGAATGATGCCAGAAAGGTCAACTGGCTGATGGAGATCTCCTGCTGAATGAGAGAGAGGCAGCAGATTCTCAGCCTCTGCATGGAGACACAGAGTCACTTCCTGGAGCAGAGAGAGGCGAGTCTGTGAAGCAGACATCAGAGGAGCAAGGTGAGGACTCCTGCTCAGCGGGAGAGTGACAATCTTCAGGCGAAAGAAACTGAAGATGGGAAGAATTCAAGGACGTGACCTCTCCGTTGAGGGAAAGATAGTGGCTCTAAGTGATTGCTGGGGGGAAAAAAATGCTGAACATAGACTTGGAAAGTGTGCATCAGAAAGCACACATAACTCAAGGAGCCCTATTTTCATATTTCACGTTGACATTTTGGTGAGGTTTTTCCTTGCTTGAGCATGTTTGGCATTTTGGTGACATACTGTGCATCAAGGTGGGAGGAGAGGCACAGCAGTGGGTTTGCTGATACCGATGTAGCGGCAAGCTGCAATTTTGGTGCCATTTGATGACAGCAATTTGCACCAGCCAAAGCCTGCCTGCTAAGACCAGTTCAGCTGCGTAGTGCACCTACATTTTGTGTAATTTTCATCACCTTGTTTGGTTGAAGTGCATTCACCCAACTATGCATCTAGAATCACAAAACCCAGGTTTATGTGTTATGCTTGTGTCTTTCACTTTGATATGAATTTCTCAAGGAAAAAAAAAATTCAATACAGCGTTTATGCATTCTAATGCACAGCTAGTGGTGTTTAAATAATCATATCAACAAAGCTGCTGTACACCAGGGTGCATTTATCCTTTTCAATGGGCTCACCGATTGGTCAACTAAATACATTGCATTGTGTTCAGGGGTGCAGAGATTTGATTTAGAAAGTCAGAGACACAAATATTTCCTGCAGTTCTTCAACATAATACAGTACTCTCTTGAACACAATAAAGGCAAATAATTTAGAATTAAGCCAGTGTTGATTCAAACATACGTTTTTATGTTGGGCCTATTTTAGAAGCAAAATAATAGCATGGACATTAACAAATAGCAAATATATTGCATATTCTGTTTTGCCCAGAGGGAAAAGCAAACATAATGATGTTCTGCTCCATGACATTAAGTTACTCATGTATCTATTTACAGAAGAAAAGGAGGAGAATGGGACATAAAAAAGGCTTGCAGCTTTAGCACTTTCCCTCAGTCACCACAATACTGGAAGGATAAGAGTAATTGGTGGATTCAATCCCAGCTCCTGCCAAACCCACTGATGCTATATTCATCTCAATCCCGCAGCATTCCTAAAGGCGCCAGGTGCATCTTGTCAGGAAAATGTTAAAAGCTTACTGCCATGCAGAAGTGCACTTTGCACCATGTGTCAAGTGCATGAAAGTAGGGCCCAAGGAGAACAGTGGAAAGGAAATTCTGGGCGTGGCTGGAGGCTGCTGTGATGAGTGTATCACAGAAGCAGAGGCTGATGGTGTTGATGGTAGCTGCTATTGAAGCTGAGGATGCTCCTGAGTATATCACTCTGGATCAGTGGCCTGCCTGTGTGAGACTGATGAGGATACTACACCACCGACATCCTCTTCACTCAAAGCGTTAGAAGTGTTTTCAATGGTGTCTCTGCCTCCCAGCCTAGGGGAAACCGGGGAGACTGTGGTGCGAGAAGAGGGCATCAAGCCAAAAATAGTGGAAGAAGCAAGGAAGAAGCAGTGGACCCAACTGGTGAGGAGTCTGAAGAACAGCAATCAAAGACACCGTTTATGCTACATATAATTCTGCTAAGCAATAAAATCCAACAGAATATGAGCAGCATGAGCTTGAACATTTGCAACTTTCCCTCCATTCTGATTGCTCAATCAGGCAGTGGAGTGACAACAGGATTTTGGCCATATTTCCTTTCTCCTGAAATTGGAATTCTGGAGTTCCTGTATGAAAAAAAAAAGATGCAACACAGCCTTGCTCTGTAAAACTATGTGGCTTTTGGCCCTCTGTTGCTGATATGGAGCAGAGAATTAAATTTTACAGGTGCTTTTGAGCATCTTTTCACCTCTAAAGCCACTTGAGGCACCTCAGTTTCCTCAGCTGTGTCTGCTTGAGTGGTGGTATTGTGGTAGATTTCTTTGGATTGCACATAATGCATTATGAAAAATGTCTGTTCAGTGTTGATACATCACTGGTTTCATCCAGTAGATGGAGAATAGCGATACTTCTCTTCATCTCTTTCTTTATTTCACACAAGTAGCCTGTGCTCATATCAAGTCATTTCAGTTAATCAGGAGATAATGTCTCGGCTCTTTTGCCTTACTCTCTCTCTTTGGCTCCTTGCATTTCATGGTCAACCCTTTCAAAGGCAAAGTGCAAAGGCATTCCACCTGATCATGTTAAACATGTGTGACTCAGTGCTGCAAAGCTTCTTCATTTTCCCTTTGGCCCATTGCCTGCGCTGATTTCCATCCAGCCCTACTCTTAATCTTATCATCATTCATAAAAAGACAGCAGTGGAAGCAGTACATGGCACCATTCTCAGGAAAATATTCTAAACAGGGGTGTTCTTCATACCAGTGCGCCTAAAAAGACCAACCTAGTTTTTTTTTTTCTTTTTCTTTTTTTTGGAAACTGCAAAATGGGCCAACAGCATCCAAATGAATTTGAAAATTTTATGAAGGCCTCATTTTATTGGGTATTGTGATTTTGTACATGGGCCACATCAGCTGGATTTTGTAACATAAGCAAAACATCAAACTCTTGCAGGCTCCTTCTCCCGCGTGGATTCTGCTGTGGTTGCCTCACTCTCCATCTCTTCCCTTTCACTCTCTATCTCTTCTCTTCCATTATTGCCTCTGTCTCTGAATTTTCTGCCTCTGTCTTTCTCTGTTCCATCAACATATCTTCTCTTTCTTTCAGTGTGGTCCCACCTACTGGCACTTCTGTTTGACTCCCCATATCTACACTCTTTTGGGTAAGTCTTTTGGGAACAATGCTGAGTCAGCTGAAAGGTTATAGCTATATTGTTATTTCAATTAAAATCTGTCCGCGTGGTTACAGGAAATATGACATTACCAAGAAGGCAATGGACTAGGCTGTGTGTGGTGAGCTCTGATTTAAGTCCTATTTAATGTACCCTACATTGATGATTAGATACAGCAAAATTATCTCTATATGGCACACATTTTAAGACATCCTCAAACCTCAGCTTCAGTTCTCAGACATCACATCAAAAAACTTTGTCAAGTCCTATGCCTGGTACTAGGGCTGCATGATATATAATTTCAGCATGACTACACAATGTGCGCATGTGCAATAGCCACATTATAGGATGAGCAATGTCAAGTACTACAAATTAACTCAAACACATCCTGAAACAACTTTTTTGCTGCTTGAAACAAGAGGAAAACTCACAAGGTTCTCATTTTCCATGACTGAACTATAGGAAATGTTCAACTGTTATTAAGTAATTTTGTCCAGATTAAGGATTCTCAGATACACAAAGTTTGCTGCTAGTGACAACGAACAGTTTGCTACACATGAGGGGGTTCCTCAACATAACTCCACTGGACAAACTAGCACCAGCCAAAACAGTATAGTAGATATTATATTAGATATTAGATATTTACTTGTGAATCATTAGAAGTCGCTTAGCCCCATATGCAAACCCAAACGCCATTATCCACCATGGATGATAGTGGTGTGTGCATGTGTGTGTGTGTGACTGTAGATTGTTAGCGTAGTACATTTGAGCTGAACACCCAGATGGTGGGCCGAGGCTCAACAGATCTTGACTCCCTGCCAGAACAGGCTGAGGGAAGGAGAGACAGCGGGAGGGAGGCATTGAGATAGGCAGTGACAGAGCCCTGATTTGGCCCATACTGCCCTGTTTACCACCACATAATGCCTTCCTCCTTGTGAGCAATCAAAATTATATGTAGCCCATCTTGGCAGAGTCAGAACGGTTCATGGATCTCAGAATTAGACTCCTCCTGTCCTCGGTTGAATTCCTCAGATATTACAAGGCCAAGCAAGCACCGACATCACACCCCATATGAGGAAACCAGTCATCCATCCGCTTGTCCATTCATTCTTCACTACCAGTGACTCATCATTTGATAAGTGCCTTTAAAGGCCGCCTTGTTCCTTTCTCAATATGAAAAAGTTGGCTGCGGCTCAACCTTATAGTGACCTCAAAATTTTGTGTGTCAGCAGCCAATCACATAATATACCTGCTCTAAATTGGCTGTCAGGTCATATAATTTCACCCGCTTGCATCTACGTTGGAGGTGCTCCAGTCTTGGCAATAACACCACAGTTGTTTGCATTTCTGCATGTGGGACACACGGTACAATTCTCTGCTGAGCTTCAGAATTTGTACTGGCCCTCAAAAAGTTTATATTGATATTATGCTTTCAGATTGTGCTTTATTATGCTTTCATTTTGATATTTTACTATTATTATTGTTGTTATTATGTATTTTGTTACTCTTAATTTGTCATCATTTTTATGTAGTCTTATCACAGTCATTTACTGTATGCCAATTTTGTGCCCTGTGTAATATTGTTAAATGTTTTAACTTTAGTTAGCTGGAGGCTATTGTGGTCATTTTTGATTTATCATTGTCCAGCCTCCCGAATGACATCTGTGGGAGCCTACCCCCAAAATCTTTTCTTATTCCGTTAACAGTCAAGTTGCTGACAAGGCTCTGGTTTAGTTCAGTGAAAGTAGTCTCTCCTGATTGAACTCACATCATATCACTGACAAAAATGCAGGTTGAAACAAGTTGAGTTTGGTTCTTAGGAATAAATGAGTTTCTTTTGAGTTGAGAATGTTATGTTCTGTTCTGCCCTTTCCTTCCCTAGGGGATTTCCTTTTAAGTGAGCTCATATCATGTCAGTCATGTTACTTTATTTACCTAGATCTGAAAGCTTTTTGGTCAGAGAGCTGCTGTCCTTCTCAAGCTGTAGACGGTGAAGCATCAGACTGGGAAAGATAACAAGAAGAGAGGACACGGACAGAGCTAACAGGCTTAAATCAATACTGCACTTTTTACAAGGACAAACCTGGTCCATAGCACATTAAATCACAACAAACCCTGTCCATTGCCTGCTCACTGACAAATAACCACACACTGATAGCTAGCGACTCCCTTCAAAGAATTTCTGAAAACATTTAACTCTTTCTGTAGCAAACACAGAGCCTAAAACATGCTGTAAATAATGTAAACAGGTGCTTATCAAAATGGGATCCAGGGACTTCTGGTGGTCTACAGTGAAATGAATACAAATATAATTTCAATTCAAACTAATTTAACAGACATCATCCCATTTAAAGAACATAAGAACTCTCTCCGTCAGCCATGTTGGAAAATGCTGAATCTACAGTGACCCTGATATTGTTATAACTGTAAATATGAGTTTCCTATTGTTTTCTCCCAATTCAGAAACTCAGGATTTTCCGCTTCTGCACAATTTCTGTCACTTGTTAATATCAGTAGTAGTAGACTGTATAGCTGCATATTGCCTGTCCTCTGATGGTCCACATTGCTGTTTCAGAGAATAAAATCCAAGAGGAAATACTGAAAAAACAACATTTGAAGTCACATTTACACACTGATTCTGAGAGGTTTAATTATCTTGGAAAAAATAACCACATAAAAAAATGAAAATGAAAATGTTCCCATAATTATGACAACTGTGTTTTAAATAATAAAATAATAACACTGAAAGTTTCTTTTGTTTGTTTGTTTTTTTCCTGAATCATTTCTTCTAAAAATAAAAGAATGTTTTGGCTTGTTGCTGTTTTCTGAGAGGAGAGGTCATTATTAGCATTTTATCTTTACACAGCCACCATCAGCTCAGTTCTCTCAAGTGTGCCAATAAGCTGGAGAGCTTTGTATGTTACATAACAATACTAATGCAGGCCAAATCCACAGAGACCAAGTGACTGGAATTTTATATGTTAATGTAATCTAAATTTGCAGAATGAGTCAATAAAGTCAGTGGAGACAGGGGAGAGAGAGACAGAGAGAAAGAGAGAGAGAGAAAGAGAGAGAGAGAGAGAGAGAGAGAGAGAGAGAGAGAGAGAGAGAGAGAGCGAGCGACTGTACAGCTGTGTAGAGAAAATGCACTCTGCTATCTGAAGTTCTAAAGTTAATAACTAGAGATAAATAAAACCCAGTCTTATACAGATGAAAAGAATGGCAACTATAAAAGTAATTATACATGCATTTCATTTAGATAAAAGGCTCTTTATAGGAAAGCATGAAATGCAGTCAAATGACAATACATGATAAACATAAAAAAGAAACCCAAGAAAAGGGGAAAAGAAGTTGAAAAGGTTAAAACAAACAAACAAACAAACAAACAAACAAACAAACAAACAAACAAAAATCACCATGAAACAAGACAGTCTTTTCTATATTGTTTCTCTACTGGTTTTCCCCCTGAGCCTATGGTATATAGCAGCCTATTGAGCAAAATTTGCACTGTCTATGGTGAAATGATTTGTATTATGTGGAACATTATAATTTTATAATACACTATATATTTACAGTATTATGTGCAACAGCTGACTTTGTAATGTATGCTCTAAAATAGGGCATAATTTAATAAGACCTTTATTTTATTTTCACTTCTGGGGGATTTTAGCACCACAGAAATAATTTGAACAGTTTTTTTCTTGGCTGCAAGGATTCAATTCAATACACACACATGCACACACACACATACACACACACATTCAGCCAGTCAACCAGGCAGCCAGTCTGTCAGCGTCTTGGAAGAACGAGGGGTGGAAAAGTGTGTTTCTGTCATCGCACACACACGCACATGCACAAAAGGGAGCCCATCTGGAGAGGAACGAGCTCATAGCGTGGCAGTCGGACATGTTGCCGTGGCAACTTAGCAGGAGGGTGGGGAGGTAGAGGGAGGGAGGGCAGTATTATGCAAGGGAGCGAGAGAGAGGGTGTGGCGGAGGAAAGAGGAGGCTTACATCATCTGTCATGATTGGTTGCTGACGGAGAAGATGCTGTTTCTTAAGGTTTCAAAGAGACAAAAGAGAAAAATAAAGGGGGAGCGAGAGAGAGATTTTGAGGGCTGCTCAATATTTAACTACATATTCTGAATTTGGACTGCATTGCATTTCTATCGCTGGTTATGTGCTATTGTGTAGTATGATTAAAACAAATAATTTCTAGTTATTGCAGATGTTGGCGATTGTGTATTACTGTATTCATGTTTTAAGCCAAATAATTATCTGAATATAAATGCAATGTATGAGCTGCTGGTTGTTTTTCTTTCTGAAGGCTGACACCATATGGAATGCTCTTTGCCAGCATTGCCTCTGAGGAACAATGACAATAAAGTGGCTGAACCAAGGGGAGATGGAGAATGATAATGTTGACAGAGAGAGGGGGAGGGTAAGACAGAGCAAGAAAGCAGGAGTGAGGGGTGGAGATACCGGAGGGCAGAGACAGACAGACAGAAAAAAGAGGAGAGGAGTGAAACCAAGGTCTGTGTCTGCCTGATGTGGTCTCTCTTCTTTGACAAGTCAGACAGTGACCTTGACATTAATGCTGCCGGTGCTTCACCACTTTCAATATGATCTCTGTCTAACACTGAAGTCAGTGGACTCAGCAGGTTCAAGAGAAGGCCAACAAGTTCTCATTTGAATTTAAAATTATATATTATGTCATATAATTACGAATGCATAGAAAAGTGGGCCATGTTAATTTAACTCTGTTCAAATCAGCGCTAATATAAAAATCAGGATGATCTCTGAAATGAAGATTGTGTTATGGATACAAATTCTGTGAACACTGTATTCCTCCAGTACCAGTTCGATTATGTGATGTTAATAGATTTCATTAATAACATCAATTATACAAGCCATCTTCATATACTTAATAAAATTAGGCAACCGTAACAACGTTAGGATAACGTTAAGCAACTAAGTCTTTGTATGGACACTCTTATTTTATCTCAGACCAGTGCAACCTCCCACCTCCAGAGTGCCACAACTTGCGTGGCTAGATAACATTTTCCAGTGTGGAGAACATGATAAACTGCACCAGGGCGATTCAATTTTTCATCACTGTCCATGTGTAGCAGATATTCTCTTTTCAAGGGGAACTGGGGGTGAAGTGAAATCAGGTAAAATTAACAACATAACCTCTCCCACAGATCAGGATGAGTTAACTTTATTAACCAACTAGTTCCCTCACACTTGCGTGAGATGAAATTAAGTCTATTCAGAAGGTAAAACAACTTCAAGTGGCAGTAAGTGATTTCTGACCAGTAAAGAGTGCTGAGAGCTGAAACTCCACTTGTTAATAAACAGTCAGTGCAGCCCCTGGGTTCATGGTAGCTTGGTTATAACAAAATCGAAAGCTCAGGTGAAAAAAAAATTGTATTTGAGATGGAAGCGAGCAATATACAGTATTTCATTCTCACAAGGTTCTTGTTTGATTACTTGGATTATTTTGTCTCTGACCTCCAATTTCAAAATGTGGTGAAGCTGCAGAGTGTCAAGGTAAACAACTGCTTTAAATGAACTTTTTCTCTCACTGCAGCACTGACAGTAGCAATAGATACTCACATGACTGACTACAAATTTTGTTATGTTTATTTGCAGAATGTGGTGTTTCAGCGGCACTTTGAATGATGTTAAAGAAGTGAGGGGATGAAGTGGGCAGAGCTAAATTCTGGACTGGAATTTGACAACAAAGTGAGAAACAAGGTGGCAAAAAGAGGTCAAAATCACCAAGATGGCTAGGCCCAGCAACTTGGTAGTGGTTTATATAATATAAAAGTCTCCATAAAACACAGGTTAGGTTAAGAATTGTTAACAGGTTCTGAAATTGTATGCATTACAGGCCTTTATAGCTCAATTCCATTTTTTTTTCTCAGATTTCTGAGTGAATAACTCAAAGTGCCTCTAGTCACAAGTATTGGACTGTCAATCAGGCTTTAGGAAAAAAAAAATAACACAACACAAATCCTGCTGCTTTCAAGGTTGTTCATGAATTTACTAATGCTCTTGACACGCAACCGCAATGTGCAGCCTTGTTGATCTTTCTAAAGCTTTTGACACTATTGAATCTATTCAGTGGTTTAAAAAAATTGTATCAGGTGGGATGCAGTGTGTGAAAGCTGAAGGTCTTGCTTCGAGCTTCATCAAGGTGTCAAAGAGTGTTCCACAAGGCTCTGTTCTGGGACCACTCTTGTTTTGTATTTATGTTGGTGACCTTGGTAAGAATGTGCCTTATAATACAGTGATTTATTACTCTGCTTCCTCAAAAAAATCAAGTTTTATATCAACTGCAACTTGCTTTTAAACACTGACAGCTGTTTAAAACTACAAAGAATTACTCGCTGAACCTTCCAGTTATCCTCTTTCTGCTAGTTAACTATACTGAAATGGTATCTGTTCTGACTGATGAGTCACTTTCCTTAAAATAATCAGATTTCACAACTAGTGAAGAAACTAAAGTGTTTTTTTTTCTTCCAGGAATACATTCTATGTATCTGTTAAAGCATAAAAGAAGCTTGTGTCTGCCACATTTTTATCTGCATTTGACAACAGGGATGTAATTGATATGCATACACCCCCTCATTGCCTGAATCCAATACATACTGTATCATAGTGCTCTAAGGTCCATCACAAATTGTATAAGGCCACTGCACACCACTGTGTTTTCAGAGTGGGCTTGAACCCAATTACCAACATGTCGGCTCATACACTGGTATATGCTTATTTACAAAGCCATGATTCAATTGCCACTGTATTTCTCTACCTTCATTCAGCAAAAAAAGGTACTAAGTACTGCATGAGATGTTTAAATTCCTGTTTCCTTGTTGTCTCCACAGTCTGCACTGAACTCGATAAAGAGGCCTTCGAGTATGCTGCTCCTCGTGACTGGAATAAGATTCATGAAACCCTAAAGTTACCTGACCTTGTATCCTTAGACTATTTCAAAAGGTTGATACATGGCATAGTTGCTAGACTAGCTGCTTGTAGATGCTTTTAGACTATTTTTAGAAATACTTTTTTTTATGCTGGGTGCCTGCAGTTTTATTGATTGCAGTGAATCATTGCCTTATTCTGCCTATTTATTCTTTTATTCTCTGTATGCTAAATGTAATCTGTTTCTATATGTTGTTTTGACTTCTGCACTAGTCATCCTGTCTAGCCGTCTTGTGTCTCATTTTTGTAATTACATGCAGCCGATCTTGGCTCTCCGGGTTAAATAATGGTTTGAATAAACAAATATGTACCAGGTTTACAGCAAGGCCAGTAAGCTCCCTCCTCACTTTCAAAGAAAATTTGTCTCTTTTTATCAATCAGTGTAAATGCTCCACGCAGACTTTGACATCATCCTCCTCTGGCTTTCACACCATGCTGAGACAGGAGCATTCATTATAGAAAGAAAAGAAAGAAGAGATGAAGTGCTACCACATTTAAAGAACATCAAGATGATCATAATTTTCTTCTCTGCCAGAGAAACATGTGGGGCAAGCACTAGTTGTTCTTGTTATGGCAGCAAACAAACAAATAAAGACTGCAATAATATGATTTATCTTCAGCAACGGCCTTAAAAAAAGATTATTTCTTTTTCATTACTTGCATTGTGATAGGTCCTAAAGAAATTTAAATAGTCTCTGCTGAGCTTCAGGTTCTGGTCTGTGGGATAAACTAACAGAAAGTTGTCATTTTTGGCAGTTAGAGTGTGATGTGGGTTTTTGAATACTGATCTCCACCAAGTCAAAATGAATATAAAGCAGACTCTGTGCTGAAAAAATAACAAATAAAAAAGATTTCTGGCACTGGTTTATACTTTCTCGGAGCACGAAATGGGTGGGCTTTACTGTATCAGGAGTCTACAAACCCGGAGAAGGAGTCAATCACAGAGAAATGAAATAAACTGAACTAGAAGTGAATGAAGTGTGCTGCTTCAAATGAATGAAGTAGATACAGGCTGGGGCACAACATGATTCTGAGTAGTGATACGAAGCTGTAAACTTGTTTTTAAGGGTGCATGACAAAACACATTTGTTTTGGTCTCACTTTCAACACTCTTTGTAGTCCCTTGGCCTCCGAAATTTTCTGCCCTAGCACTGCCACTGTGTCACCATGCAGTGTTGCTCCGGTCCTGTATTCAAACTACAGGGTGATACACTGGTAGTGCTACTTCAGAAAATAAGCCTGTCATATTGGAAACCATGGGATTAGAAAGATCTTAGGAAATGAAACCAAAACAAATCTGTGCTGTTCATCCTTCAAAACAATTTTTCAGCTTTGGGTTGCTGCTCATCATTTTGTTTTCCTGTCTGCACTGTCTTCTTTATTAATTTTGGAGCAGTAGGCTGCACTCCAAGTGAAGCTCTTACTCTTGTGACAGGGAAGGAATTAACAGACCAAACTTGATGGATGTTTACACTCACATGGAGCATTAAATACAACTATACGGCTAAGAATCCAAACTATCACTTTCACTGTGTCTAAGCTTCCTGGCACTTTCTTGGTTATTGTTTTTTCTTTTCCTCGGGGCCTAGCAGTTACCCAAAGACTCAAACAAACCATTAAAAGTCCCTTGTAAGGTTATGAATCATAAAGTGGCAGGTACACACCACAGATGCAACATACATACCATTAAAACCGCTAGAAGTAGGCCACATAACTGCATGGTGCTCTATAACAAAATTCAAACCCCTGCTGCATTCTAGGTGAGTGGGCTTTCATATACAGAGCTGTTTCACCACTGTGTTCTCATTAGGAAAATACATGTTGACTTCAAGTGAAAAGGTCTACAGCATGACTACATATTCCAACATGAATTGTCACCCATTTGCCAAGCAGTAAGAAACTACAGTAGATGCTAACTCTGCAATCAACTCTGTGAGCCAGTTCATGAGTAAGTAGAAGTGACTCAGCAGAGGTCAAACCTCCACCAACACCAACACCGAGCAATTCTCCAACCTGCAAAGCTGCGGCCTCCGTAATGCTTGGATCATATTTCAGATTTGATTTTTAAACGCAGCAAAACAGTTATGGCTAAAAAATGAAAGTCAGTATATTGATTTGCCACCATGTCGCAGCCACACCTCATCATTTATTTTAGCCTGATATAATGACTGGATTTTTTATGCATAAGTTGTGATGACTGCAACTTTAAAGGTTAAACATATGAAAATGGATGAGTGAGTTATTCCACTGGTCTGCACTATACACTAAGTAACAGTCAGTGATCCAGCACAGCTCATCCATCAGTGTGAGTGTCAGGTAATTGATCTGAGGTCAGGTGATGTCAGGCTGTGACAGATCACCCTAACAAGATGTTTCACATCTGCTGCCTGTACAGCGTACATTTTAGGATATCCCCAGACCTCAGCTTCAGTTCCTAGACATCAGAAAAAAACGAAAGCCGTTTTTTTTTTTCATTTCCCCGTGAACTTTTTAGATAGTTCCTCAGCAGAGAGTGGTTTCTCCCGCCACAGACAACATAGAAATTTGCTTTCTTAAAACATCACACATTGTCACAGGTCAGGAATCAGATTGTTTTGTAACTGCCACCTGCTTAGGAATATAACATTTGTTTAGTGCTGTGACATACCCGCCCAAAGACATTTGCTTGCAAAATCCAAATATATAATATATTTATCATTTTACTGCAGTTTATCTGAGCCTGTGTTGTCTGAGACTGTTTTTTTCAGAGGGAGTTTTTTCTCTTTGAGCATTTTGTTGGAGGCTGTTTTATCCAAGGGAATTTTGTCTTATGGCTAGTTGTACTAGATCTAAGACATGACATATTTTTCCCAAAGCCTGAAGCCTAAAGTCTGTTTTGTCTGATGTTTGACAACTGAGGCTGAGGATGTCCTAAAGTGTCAGACAGTAGGCCTGAAAACCAACACACCCATATGACATAGGATACTTCACTTTCTCAAGTCCACTTTGAACACATTCTGAAGAAAAGCTTTTTAACCCCTTAAAACCCACTACTTTTTGAAGTTTGCTTGTTTTGGAATACTAAAACGAAAAAGCTTATAATAGAAGAGCTGTATGGCCAAGATGTATGTATGAGGCCTTATTTGAAAGGCAACATCCTGTAGTTTCTGTAAATGTCCTCAATGCAAATGGGGCTAAACTACAACCTGCACTACATCAGCTCAAACATGAAGGAAAAATTATATTTTTTGGTTGTTATCTTGTGTAAGTCATATTTGAATAGCTATAACTAGGCCATGCAATGTTAGAACTTCATCACCACATACGTTTTACATTATGTCAACACATCTGTGTAAAAATTTGCAACTATGGGACAAACTTTATGGAAGCTGGTAAATTTTTAGTTTACGGTGTCACTGGCATCAACCATAACCCTAGCTCTAACCAAGTGTGCTGCTGATACAGTGGACTTTAACAGGATAAGGAACATTATTACTAATAAACAAAAATTTAAATGTTCTAAATCCCTGGCTTCTGTCTAAAGATAAGGATGATTTTCTAATTCCTGAATCATTGCCATTTTGGAGATACAAGGTTTTCACTTAAAAGCAACAATGGTATTAAAATGGGCAACTCTACCAGATACAGTTTCAGTTGTGTGTTTTACTGGACTTATAATTTGAAACCAATTTCAAAATATTTTTTCAAACCTGACAGACAAGAAACAGCCAAAGAGGAGTTTGCAGACTTGAAACTTTAATCCCACTACAACCATGTAATCCTAGAGGATTATGACTGAATTGGTTTGAATCCCATCCTATACTGTCTCACCTCCTCTGGCTCCCTGGTCTATTCACTGTAATCTCCTTTGTAAAGAAATAAAGAGACGTAAGTGGAGAGGCTTTTCACAGCCACCCACCTACCCAACCAAGCAACCAACAAACTGGGAAAACTGGGTGAGTAACTACCCAAGAAGAACAAGCACATCAATAGTAACATAAAAAACTGAGACTGCAGAGAGGGTCAACCAAAGGCCAGCAGGCTTTGTTCACCCTGCAGCTGAAAGTGTCTCAAGTGTCATTTTTCCATAGATCTGATATTTTCTGATTAGCATGAACAGCAAAATGCTGCAAGGAGGTTTTTTTTTTTTTTTTTTTTTTTCAATTCTGATGTGGATTACATGTGACCAACATGAGTTTTGCATTTGAACACTTAAGTAGAGTTTAACCTTGTTGCCATTACAATAACTAAATGTTGTATCTTTCAGTTGTAATCATTTATTCTTCTTGTCTTAGCCAGCAGTAGAATAGTGAGCAACAAGACACAGTGCTGAAAAGAAAGACAAATAGAAAACTTGATGCCCCAATTCAGTCAAAATTGGAAGGCGTGTACAGCATCATACCCAAAATGTGTTGAAACAACAACCGATGTGACATATTTTATTACTCTTACTCTGCACATCACTGTCACGTCATATTGGTGTCAAGTATGGGTGCAGTGTCAAGGATGGGTTACACCCTACAATAGATATCCAAAAAGGGTGGGATATAAGCCGCAATGCAGAACTGAGCATGACAAACTAGCTGTTCTTTTCCTGAAAGGAAAATCTAACTTTGGACACAAAAAGACACAAGGATAGCAGAAAGATCTAGAGTTGCTGTTACATGAGGAATTTAACTGATTGAGCCGGGCACTGGACTACATCACTCATCAGCGGTGAAACTCTGAAACAGGCATTTTTCTGTTCTAATAGACAGCAACATTACAGCTTGAAGGTTAGGACTGTTCAGATGGTGTGATTCATATGGTGTTCATATTCATATTCATAAACAGATCTGCTCAAACAGAAAAAGGGTTCAGGTTTCAATATTTGGTCTCTTTCGAAGGAAATCACTCTAGTGTACTCAGTATTCCTGTCCTCTGATATTGTACACAGTACGGGAAGTAAATGTCAGTTTTTCCAGCAGATTCAAAAGCCTCCTTGGCCAAACTTTTCCAGTATCATGTTTAAAATTCTGATATTGAATAATTATTGCCATTGTTCTTTATTTTTTAATATAGTTTCCCACATAACTGCTATGGTTGTAGCAGTTACGTTGAGAAACAAGATGAAAACATTGTCATCACATTCCTAATGGAGTTCATTTATGCTCAATGGGTTAAATTTAATTGAATAAAAATCCAATCACACCAAAATATCCCATTATGCTTTCTTTTGTTTCTGTCCAAATCATGAACAGCTATTCATGTGAGCCTCAACTAGGAATGACTCAGCTTTGCTAATAGCTGTTATCAATAATTCAGGCTCTAATCTGCGCCTGGAGAGCTAACAGAAACGTGTTATATAGGGGCTCATCACGGTGATCTACCGGTTTTTGTCTAAAACCACGACACTGGTCTTGAAAGGATAACAGTTTGTCCTTGCTAGTGTAGCGCCTCAACTCCCCCTTGACAGAGTGGAAAACTAATATTTAGAAAAAAAATGGCAGAGGTTGAAAGGATACAAAATAATCCTGCTCATATAGATGTAAGCAACTGGTATTACTATTTTGCTGAAAACTGACAAAGCAGATGTGAAAGCATGATTGTATCTTTCTATTTTATTGCCAAAAGGGTGAGAAGACAGACAATTCCCTCACTCACCCACTCAAATCAGGTTATCAAGGTATACTGGTTGTTGGCAGAAGACACATGTCATACAGGCTTTACAACATAAGCATTACACCATCTACCTTTCCGTGGTAATGAAGACAAAATGCCAGATACAATACAATGCCCAAATAACAACATCAAGAGTCCTGCTTTCATCCTGCTAAAACTAACCGGGCTCCACAACACAGAGAGTGAGAACAAAGCAAAACATGAGCACTGCCAAACCAGCTTCCAGCAAACGTTACCAGTGAAGTCTGAGATGGCGCCAAATCTGGCCAATATCCATTTAAACATCATCAAACATATTGTCTGCAGACCATAATAATAGTTTACTATACATTTTACAACACATCTGTGGAACTGTAACATGCAGCTTTGAATATGAGCAACTGTGTACATTGCTCATCTTCAAACAACCATCAGAGTGGTCTAAAGCTTGTAAAATATATTAAAAAGTTAGAAACTGTATATGAGATCATTTCATCATACACCATGGACACATGGGAAACCCCCTAGTTCCATATCCAAATGGTTATGATGCACCTGTATTAAAGCACAATGCAAAAACGTGTCAACGTCACAGGGCCCGAGGCCACACTTCATCACATGGACCCATTTCAAGCTCAGTGGGCCAGAGGCCATCTTGAACCCACCATCATACATAAATAAAATTCTCCAAAAAGACAGGAGAATAGTTGCATTTTCTTGTCCTAAGGATGCAAGCTGCTATACAAAAATCATTCTAGACCTAAATGATAAAAACTGACCAACTCCTAACCATCATCCAACCTGGTCCTGTGGCCCCAGGCAGAGTACTGCGAGTCTTCCCCAGGCCCAGGGTCTTGTATCTGCCAGAGGTCTCACCCTTGGCCTTTCACGACACAGGCAGGAACCGGACACACTATCACAACTTCACCCAGAGAAGTGGAAGCCTCAGTACCCTTGGTTCGGGTAAAGCCCTTGGTGGTCAGAAGCCCTCCAGCACTAGCCCGTATTGGCCTGGTCTATAATCTGTCCTTGCCTATTCAGCAGTGGAACCCAGCAGAACAATGATTAGCATTATTGTATTTTTTCACTAATGAAAGCAGTATGCTTTTGAAGGCGCAAGGAGAGAACATTAAATTGACATGGCACAATTAAAAAGATTGCTTAGGACTTCCAAGTAGCTACACTGACCATTAATTAGGATTTCCGTCAAACAATTCCAATGAAGTGAATGCATTCACTATAATTAGTTCTAAGTGTCCAAATTCACCCTTGTCCAGTATTTTGTTCAAGTTCAAGTTCAAGATTTATTTGTCACATGCATGAATGTACGAGTACAGCAGCAGTGAAATGTAATTGCAACAACTCCGGCACTGTGCAAGTAAAAATAGATAGAATAAAATAGTAAAAAAAAATAAAATAAAGATAAAATAGAAAATATATATGACATTCCTATATACAATGTACAACCTATGTACAATTGCCTGCTATCACTTTTCCAAGAACACACACACACACACACACACACACACACACACACACACACACACATATATATATATATATATATATATATAGCCCGTATAGCCCATATATATATCAGATTACTTGTATGTAAATTGAAATTACATTCAAGTGTGTAAGCCTGACAACATGATGGTATCACCTGTAACTATTTAAGCACACAGAATCATGAATATAAATGAGATCAAATACCTAGGATAACCTTTTAGACTGATTTTGGTGCCGCTATGTTTGCAGAGAAACACTTCCCCTTAGATTTCACTTTGAGTAATGACGTCCAAGACAAATTGGCAGATGATGCACAAGGATGTTGAGAAAGCAATAACAACTCCCCCTCCATCTAAGATATTTCCTGTCAGGTGTTGCCAGCTACAAGAGGGCAACTAAATACTGTGCCTGCAATTCAATTCGCTTCTCTGCTAATTTCAATTTTAACAGGTAGCTTGGGAATTGCATGGACAAATGCTCTGTCATGCCTGGAAAAATCCTGTATTATACACAAGTTAAAACCCCAGAGTTTAAGCACATTGTTATATTTCTCTCTACCCTCTTTGCTGTCTGTACTATGTACTGTGTGAAAACCTGGATTATGTGAGGAACTAGAGTAACTACTCAGATCAAAAAAGAGAGCTTATAGAAAACCCAATTTTGACAGCTGCTTGCATCATCTACCTGCAGAACGAGCACTGAAATAATCACATGGCAGCCAGTAATCAAAATGGAAATGTCATTATTTCATAGTATGGTTCTTTAAACAAGCTCTCTGCTTTGACACGATGCTTGACTTGTTCCTAACTGGATTATTTGTGACTGCCGAGTGAGTGATGTAGAGGGTTCTGGCGGGTTTCCTCCACCACCATCAGGGAATGGAAAATGATAGTTTACAACTATGTCCCTTTGTTCTTTTCTATTTTCCTTCTTATTTTCTGTAGTTGTATTACTGTTAAATGTGTGTTTTATTGTCTTGCTGTAATCATTTTTTAACTCTTTTAATCTCTTATTTTTACAAAAACCCTTCTGGGGACAGGTTTTTGCAAAATAGCATCTGCTACAAACACAGTGACACTGGCACTGAATAGCTGTTTTCAGTTTGTCTATCAAATAAATCATAAAAAAGGTTCCAGGTAGCCACAGTTTTACTGTGTTGCAGACTAAACCTTGGATTTTTGGTTGCAAGGATATTGCACTTTGAAAATAGACTGTAAAACTGGTCTCCTTGCCACATTAAATCATTTTACAGTATTTTCGACCAATGCCCCTGCCGTTCAAGAGGCAGCTATATGTCCTCTGTGTAATAAAAGTGGTGACTGTTGAAGCTCTTTTATTAACGCTGACACACACCACTAGCTAGCACTTTACATGACTAGCCAGTGTTGTAGCCATTACAACTGTGATTAATTACTTCAAAGTCCTTTATGTTGATGTGCCTCTGTGTTTGTGTTATATATAGATTTATACACTTGTAAAAACAAATCTCAGCAACAGTGTGGTCGTTTAGAAAGCAGGTGTAAGGCTTCACCAGGTCTATTCATATTTGTGTGGATCTGTGGCATAGGCTGGGGTGGTTTGGTGGTGATATGGTGTAAAATGCGTGTTAATCTGTTTAGGTAAGAAGCTGGGGATGAGCTGTGAGGACCGGACAAGCAGGTGGCTGTACTCTGGATGCACTCTCTGTTGCTCGTTATGTTCTCGGAAAGCAGAGGTTCTTACCTGTAGCCCCTCGATGGCCAGCCGCAGCATGCTGGGAGTCAGCTTGGAGGCCTGCTTGAAGGTGAAGTTACTCCAGTCGATGATGAGGATGAAGCCATTGACTTGCAGCTCTGGATCTTCAATCATAGATTCCAGTGACAGTAGGATAGCCCTCAGTATGTCAACAAATGTGTACCTGGGAGAGAAAGACCAACAGTTTTATTATAAAGTAAGGCACTTCAAAACTTAGGTTTGGCTGCTCTGAAAATGCAGTAGTGCTGAGTGGTTGTGTCAGTGGTCATTACTTGTAGCTCACTGAGCGAAAATAAGAAATTGCATCCTGGGCATTAATGAACTAATCAATTAAATGACTTAGCTTTCAGTGTTAATTATTCTTTAATTTGTAAGATTTTTAGCATTCACAGTTCATATGTTAGCTAACTGCCAAGACACAAATAGCTTAATCTATCTGTGTGATGTTTCTTGTAGGTTTCAGTTGCTTTTAGTCCAGTTACATCCTGAACCAGTGGGATGGAAACAATGGCAACTCAGCTGTCTTATTAAACGTTACTCTTTTCATCCTGTTTGCTGCTGCCCCCTACAAACTCCTAACCTTTTAATCTCCCTGTTTTCCCTTTCCCCCATTTCTCCATCAAGAGGCCTTTTGGCTCTTGATGGCCATCATTGTAAAATATCATTACTTCTTAAACAGATTACCTGCTTTGCTACAGATGAACTAAAAAATAATAATCATAATAATCTTCACTTATGCAAGCATGAGGATACATGTTCAACAAAAAATGGCACCAGAAATACTCCACCTTAAAGTAGGCTATTTCTAAAATACCTATTTCTGAATATCTTAGTAGAATCTAAAATCTGGAGACTACTGGGCATCAAAAGTGAACTTGATAATTTCATCATATTTGTCATTATTTTATTTTGATTATAAATAGATCTATGATTTCATGTCATGTAAAAAAATCTACAATACAGACCAGATTTTGAACTCCAAACAAAAAGAAGGAATGGTTAATGAACAGTTTACATAAATATAGTGCACACCAGGAGGTATGGTCACAAGATACTGCTGTTTCTTATCAAACTTTAATATTATCATTTTAAGAAAATCTAAGTAAGGTGCTCCTTAAACATTTAAAGTTATAACTAAATATCACCTGTATGTAGATAGTAGCAAACACTTGTTCTCATTGAGCTAATGATTAAAGATGATTTGGCTTCACGAAATTACACTAGGAGTCCTTAAAGCATTGGGAAATAAGTGACGTGATGGGTAAACTGGTGGAGTTCCACTGCGTGGTGCTGAATGGACAGCTCCCCAACCCAGCCGTGCACCTCACAACAGTGGAGGGCTGACTAAATGGGTGAGATGATGAATATTTCCAACTCCAAAACGGACTTTTCGACCCTCTCCGTTCATTATTACCTGCTCTGGTCCCAGTTAGCTGCAAACAAGACCATTATTTTCCTGCCGTATCTGTCCAGATTGGCCAGCACACCGGGAAAGCCGTCCTTCAGGGCCTGCTTGATGCCAGGGTCTGTGGCTTTCAGGTTCTTGAACATATCCAGGTTCTGCTGTCGGTACTCGAAATACTGAGCCAGCAGCCGAAACGCCTCGAAATGGTTAAATTTCCTCGCCCGGAGAAATCTGAGGATAAACGCGTCGTCTGTCCTGAGGAAGCCGATGTCTGGCCGGGTGATGATCATGTCCCGCACCTCCTGGATGTCCTGGTGTAATGTCTCCGGGTTTTCTTTCAGCTCCACCTTAGCCTTCTCCAGGGTCTCCGGGGAAAGGCCAGCCTGTAAGTGAGTCATCCTGCCAACTGGTGTCCGTCCACTGGGACCACACCAGTTTCCAGTGGAAGGGTAAGCAGTACGATAAAAATAAAATGTCAGGCTTCAAGCCAAAAAAGAGGGGGGAATGTTTAGGGTTAATTCCTTTAGAGTTGTCTGATTAAAAGCTCACTTCAGAAGCAGGCCTGTGCTGTGGACGGGAATCGCCCCTGAGCAGGCAAAGAGGATGCTGCTATGATGCTCCTATGATGCATCATCAACATATGGGCCATTCACTTCTAACCACAGCAACACTGCAAATCCACCTGCGCCCTCCAGAATTGAACTTTTATCCCTCCCCTCCCCGCCCCATTTACCGCGATATATCTTGTGAATCTAGTTCGGGCTCCTCCAGGCTTCAGGCTGTACATCCAACCTGCTGATCTGGACAGCCTGAGCTCAGAGCCGAGACACAGACACATCCACCCATGTCAAAGCCTCTCTCTCTCTCTCTCTCTCTCTCTCTCTCTCTCTCTCTTTTTCTCTCTCTCTCTCTCTACAGCACAATGACGACGACAGCATCACCGTCTCCCCGGCATCGTTCACAGCGGCCGGGCAATGCGGCACCCTGCAGCTGCTGTTATCATCATCATCATCATCATTCCGCCTTCACAACGCATCTCCATCCACCGACCAGTGATGCTGCTGCTGCTGCCACCCGCTCCAACAATCAGGGCAGAATCAGGCGCTCGGTCTCCGTCGACATCCCGTCTTAATCCTCAGCGCTTCCATCTTCCCCCTCCCCTGAGTTCACTCGGTTAAATTATAATTCACACACGCCTGGGGGGCTGTGTGCTGGGTCCGAATCCGGGTATGGCTATCGGAGGTTTTCTTTTCTTTCTTTCTTTTTTTTTCTCTTAATCCCTGAGCTGCTGCCTTGTTGCGCCGGTCCGTCAGCTGCTGTGGGAGTTGACCGTCGCTGCCTCTGCTGCTGCCGCTGCCGTCTGGTCGGTGGAAAGTGACTCAAAGCAGAGAGTCGGTGATCTGGTCGGTCTGGCCGCCACCAGGGGGAGGGGAGGGGATGGAGTAGGTGGAGAGAGGGAGGTGGAGTAAAGGATGAAAAGGCAGGGATGGAGGGGCAAGAGGGGGGGTTCACAGCAAGTCCAATATGAAGAGATTTGTTATTCAGCAACAGTGTTTTCAGCACCCATAGACATTTTTGTACCTCTTCAGGCTCTCCAGCTTTAAACATGGGTATAATATACGACAGTCGTTTTCCGGACTGTTTGCAAGGTTTGTTGTTCCAACCCAAGCATGTCCCTTGCTTTTGAGTTAGATAATGAATCAGTAAGTTTATAGACTTCCTCTTCGGTGCTTATTCTTTGGTTGAAAGCCTAGGAGCTAAAAGTGCTGAGGAGGAAGGGTATAGAAGTAAGCTTGAAATGTTGGAAAACCTCTAAAATTCATTGAAATAAAAGTGACAGCTATATCAGAGTCTTATGCTCCATTCACCTTTACTTGGAAGTCACCTGTATTAGTAGAGGTTTTTAATATCAATTTGTTAAAAACAAATATCCAAAATTAATTTGTGATTGCCTTAAGCCTCATTAATGAATAGCGATTTGCTTCAGCTTTCCTGTAATGAAGATTATGTTGTTTTGTAGATCTTTTGTAAACTACTCTGTCAGTTTCAAGACCGGATTTCAAGAATTTCTTTAGGTATTTTGAGGCATCTGTAATTAATTTTTCTCACATCATTGCGCCTGCCTCTCTCTTTCACACAGCTGTCTAGTGGGTTTTACATGTGAAAATGACATCTGGTACATTAACCTTCAGGCTGGGCTAATAATCAACATAACACAAAAGTTTGCAAGCATCAGAAATGAAAAGAACACTGATGATGGCAACAAATCATCTCATATGACTTTTTTTCTGGGCAGAATAAACTGAAAAGTAACCTTTGACCTATACAACTTTTCAGCTACCTGCACTATTAGTGCTGGGTTATTTTGCTTTCCATGTTATATTTTCAGTTTCAAGGACAAGAGCCTCACACAAGTCAGTTGTGTTCAAAATAATTTGGCACTCTCCACCCAAGTGAAACCAAATGTGATCTTGTAGTTTTTTGTTTCATAATGGAGAGCAAAGTTACACATGTCCACATCCCAAATAGGAGACCATAATAAAAGACTCTTATCAAGGAGCTTCCAGGACCAATTGAACCTCTAAGCTGACAATCTGATGACCCAACATATCTCTAATAATTAATCACATTTAGACCAAATAACATCTTGGCAGCCTGTACATTTAATAATCCATTACGTTGCCCAAACAATATCAGTCTCTATCAAATTGCCCAAATAGAGTAATAATATCCCAAAAGTTCCAGTGTCTAACAATAACAATGACAAAATGATATTTTATCAGTCATTAGTCACTGCACCTTTGTCCCCAGGTATTTAGTAGGTGTAAGTGGTATTTAACCTTTTCCAGCTCAATACCCGCATTCCTAAAATGTCCCTTTCCTCAATGGTTACTAGTTATATGCAATTAAGGAATGAAAACCGTGTTGACTTCTATTTAATTGCAGTTTAATCAAGTGTTGATCATAAAGTGTTTAACAGCAACACACAGCCCACTGCCCTCAGTACATGTTTTCATCTTTTTCATCAGTTCATGTGTGGTTTTGGATGCTTCAGTTGCCCTTTCATCTGTGTTGGTGTGGGAGTAGTTTTTCTGACTAGTGCTGTTCATTGTGTCCTCTCAGCTTTTCAGCCTTCAGCTCCCCTCCTTTTGGTTAAGTCGGCACTGACCCTTGAGTGTTTTATTTTGTGATGCTGCTGCAAATTGGACCTTTTAAATTGTGAAATGACATTATCGCAAAGCAGACAAACACATTTTCCCGCACCGGGTACAAAGAAAAACCCAAGCTCCCACTCCTCTTCAAACGCTCAAATTAGTTTTCCTACTATGACCGGGAGTTTGCACTTTCAGTTCTCGCACTATAAAGAAAATATGAGACCTGACATAAATTCTTATTGGTTGTTCAGAGGGTTGACAGATTTAGATTTAGATATTTGTTTATTTATTTATTTATTTTCTCATAGGACTTTAAAGACCCACAAGGAGTCATAAAAGAGCCACATGCAGCTCATGAGCCACGGGGTGAGTTCCACTGGTCTATGTAGTGTCTAGCTTGAACACTACATGAAAAATGTGTGTTGTGTGATTTATTGTGGGTCATGACATCCCAGCAGTGTGCAATCAGCTGAGTCCAACTATTTACTCGATCACATGTAGAAACAGCCACAGGCTTGCCTTTGCGCCTTTGTAGCTTTGTCTCAGTGTCTAAGACCCCGCCCTCCCCGCCCCCCCACCCCACCCCACCTACCTCAACACACACACACACACACCATCACTGTGACCACCATCCACCCAGATTGCAGGACCTACCCCTCCCACCACCCTGCTCCCTGTCACCCCGCACCCCCCTGGGCTGGAGCAGATGGCTTCTGAGATTGAATAGTAAATATTAGCCTCTCTAGTCCAATTTCTTGTTTCTTAAAAAATGTATTAAATCAAGTTCCCTCTCTTATATTCCCAGGAAGAGGACAGTGCTCAACAGTTCTTGGTTAGGGTAGTAATTCTATATGGAACCGTTATGTCTCAAAGAACACACATATATTAGAAAAAGGGTAATAAGAATAAAGAACCAAGTGTGGGGATCTTTAAAGTTTTTTTTTCTTACTATGTCTGGTTTGGAACATTTCCTACATTCTCAGGGTACTTTACAGCAATTTTAATGTTCTATATAGAGCCTGTTCAACATGGGCCTGAAGAGAGCCTTTCTAACCTTTCGATCAAGTGTCATGAAAGGTGCTATGGTGAAGCCCTAAAGAATCATGCTCTGCTACAAACCCTTTTTGTGCAAGTGTGGGTCATCTGTAATCGAGCTCATGAATCAAAACATGAAATCACAGAGTTCCTTGCTGATGTCCAAACACATCAGTCCTACAAGAGATGTCCCACAAAAAGCTGTAAAAAAAAAAGCCAAGTATCACCGGTTGGTAATGCATTTTTAAATCTGAATTTGCTGTGCTGTCAAAACTGCCTTTTGTCTTCTGATCTGCCTCCGTTTCCCTTGAAGGGATGAGTCCCTGGGTTCGCCAGTCTTACAAAACTCAATACCATGAAACAAAACTGCATCTCCCCCCAAAAAAACCTAATTTATTTTGTTGGTGTCCACCAGTTTTTCAAGCTTTAAAATACAGAGTTTATTTCTCAGTGAGCACATTTCCTACTCAATTAACCACAAAAGAAACACTTACTAAAAATAGTTCCAGGCAGGTTTTTGATGTTTTAGTGCTGCAGGAAGTTTCTCAGCTATATGGGGCTGTTTCCCTTGTCAATTTTTATCTTTTTGTGTCTCTTCACTATTTCTCTCAACAATGCAAAACATTCAAGTTGGTAGCCCTCCGTATCCCATTTCCCAAAATAGATTCAAGCATGTTATGATGATTTGTTGATGAGGAGAGTTTCACAATTATACAAGTATTTTTCAGAACAAATCATCACTAATAATGCATTCTGGCCTGCCTGTGTAATGCTCTCTGCTGCAACAATGGATGTGGAGAGCAGCAGATAAAGGCCAGGGTCTGGATAATATCCTGGATCCCTGTTGCCTGTAGGGAGCAAAGGAAAGTGTGGGGGTTGGTCGGGGGTTAGCGGGTGAAAGGAGTGAGATGGAGGGGGTAGACGGAAAGAGAGGAGGTAAGTAAGAGGATCCCAGGGGAGGTGGGGGGATGGAGGCTAATAGCTGCACTCGGCTCCTACTGGCCAGTGTTGGAGCAAATCAGATGAATTATGGACATGCACTAGAAATTATCTCAGTTTTTGCAAAGGCAAGGCCGACATTTTTGGTGTGGTTTGTTGATTTGTCACACAGTCTCTGAAGAGCTGTTTACTGAGTGATGACTGGGTCTGAAAAGACCTAAAATGTTATTGTTAAAACTAAAGAGGCTGATGGGTTTTGGCTATCTGAAGATCAGTTTTATTTTCTTGTATCACTGATTGTTTATTTACTGTTTTTACTCACTGATTACTGTTTAAGGCCACATGAGGTCTGGGGCCTTCCCTAGAAATCGAGGCATACAGCCTACTTGTTACTTCAATTTGTCAGCATTGCCATGACAATAACTATGTCTTATGCCATTCACCTGAAACTGTTGTTCTTATTTAGTTAGCTTCGCTGAGCATGGGTGTTTGGTATTCCTTGCACAACATAACATAATGTTTTCCCCCCTACAAAGCAAGTGTACCATTTTAAGGGCAGGTGCGCCTTTACATACTGGTCCACAACACTGTAGCATTTTTGTAAATAAAATTAACATAGTGAGACTGAACCACTTTGTCGAATTTAGATTTGGACAATTATACGCCAGCCTCCTCCAGAGTGTTTTTAATGTCCCTAGACGTTGTGAATGGGTTTTTCTTCACCAGGGAAAAAATTCTTTGGTCATGAACTTGTCATGAAGATGTCTTCTGTGGTCCTCTAGGCCTTTTGGTGTTCCTGAGCTTACCAATATATTCCTACTTTTTAAGGATATACCAAACCGTTGATTTGGCTACTCCTAAAGTTGTTGCAATGTGTCTAATAGATTTATTTATTTATTTATTTATTTTATTGTATTTTATTTATTTATTTTTTTTCCTTTTGGTCCTAATGATGGCCTCCCTCACCTGCATAGACACCTCCTTGTATCGCAGTCACCAAATGCAAATGCAAACACTTGGAATGAACTCCAGATCTTTTATTTTCTTAATTTGTCATGGAATAACACGACAGTAGGCCACACCTGGCCACGAAACTGCTTTTTAGTTGAGAGTCCAATGACTTTTGAGCCTCTGAAAATGGGGTGACAATGTATAAAACTGGCTGTAATTCCTAAACAGTTAATGCAATATTTTTATTCAGCGCCTTAAATTAAAGCTGAGAGTCTGCACTTCAGTCATGTCTTGATTACTCCACTTCAAATCCACTGTGGTGATGTACGAGGGCAAAAATATGAGTATTGTGTCGCTGTCCAAATACTTATGGCCCTAACTGTAAATTCAAACATTTCCCAGCCAAAAACCACTTCAACCTCTTTCCTCTTTGTCAGTGCTACACCCACACATGCTCACTTGTGTTAGGGAGTATGAGGTCGTAGTTAAAAAAAAAAAAAAAATAAATAATAGCTCACCTCTTGTAAGAGTGTGTAAAGTTCAAGATCATTTTTTAAATGAAGGCTGAGGACTCAGGATGTTTCATAAACCCTCAACTTTGTTTCCCTTCCATAATGTTGCGCTCCCACCAAGAAGAGCTGTCCCATTGATCTTTACACGATGAAGAGCATGTAGGCTGGCCTGTTCGGGTTGGATTTAAAAGTAACACTTGATTTCAACTTTGTGATTCATATATTGAATTTACTCAGGGTCACTTGATCTTAGGGCTTCTCTAAATAAATGATCTAAAGTGCCATGAAACTTAAAAGTCCCTCCTTTTGTCCTTGAGTTTTATTTTTTGATACCATGAAATTTCAACAATTTCATAAGATAAGATGCAACATGAGGCACTCAATCTCTTGAAACTTGCAGCCATCATCCTGAAACCAGGATGATGGTTGCAGCATATTTCATAACATATTAAACACATTTATGTGAAGTTGTGTGGCATCTGCTTGTTTTGGCTGCATCATTTCAGGCCGAGGGCTTCCCATAGAAAATCACCAATCAGCTCTGCAGTAAACAAACTGCATCATATCCATCACATGATGACTGGACCAAAGAATGGACCAAATCTGGTTTTAATGAAAGGACAACAGCAACACCATACATCGCTCTAACCCTGACATGTGTTGTAGTAGACAGGCAGTGTTCAGATGGCTCTAATGGCCCATTGCTGTTGGCTTAGGAAAGTCATGCTGCAGGCATCCAAACTTATATGGCTGCTGCCATTCATCTGTCTCCATGTGTTTGTGTGAGTGTGTATGGGGGGCATGGGGGTGGGAGGGTGGTCAGTCACTCTCTCTCTCTCTCTTTCTCTCTCTCATTCTTTCCTGTGTAAACTGTTTGCCCTTATGTGTGTATTCAGGCTGCTATATGGCGAGTAAGCATATGACTTTAACGTTAAATAACATATGGTAAACGAGCCCCGAAGGCTGCCTGAATGTGAGCAGACTGACATCTGGTAGAGTACAGAGGATAACACACACACACACACACACACACACACACACAGTTTTTAAGGCGTTTTAAATCTGTAAGTAATTTGATTTTATTACAAATCTTGTTAAATTTATTAATGAAAGTACTGTCTCTGTCTACCTGGTTAAAGCCTGGATCAGACAATAGGATATTTCTGTCTATTGTGAAAATCTCAGTGTCTCATCAGATGTATCACAGTGACATAAATTCTTGTCATGTCTTGGCTGAGACAGACACTATACCACAAGTTTGACCCCAACCAATCACTAGTCTACGTGCAGTTTTTTCATGATGTAGGACAATGTCCACAGGTAATGGTGGAGGAGGGCCAACCAATGAACATTTTGACAGTCAGAAACATGCAGTGGGAGTAGTTACACTAGTCGACACAAGTCAAAGGAATATTCTGACATTTCAGACTTTGTGTCAGGATATTGTTGGCATCTCCACTCACATAAAGATCAGATTTATGTATTGAATTTACTACTGAAACCATCTTACACATCATATAAGGAATTTTACCAGGTGGCTTACAAGAAAAAAATCAGATATATTTACTTGAAGTCTTATTATTTATAGCTTGTTATTTATAATTGTATAACTTATGTAAAAGCACTACAGACCATAAGAGTTAAACACAGATACGATTTCTGTAAAATCAGTTCTCTACCTATATTTTATTCTCTAAGACTCTGTATCTACAAGAGTAAAGATGTTTTTTTTTTTTTCTTTTCTGTTGTGCCTTAAAGGTAGAATGAGTAGGATTTGTTGTTGCTGTTTGCAAACACAGCATTCAAAGTTGGCCCCTTCTCCTCAGCGAAGCTAAGCGCCAGTGGGCATCTACCTGTCCAACAGAAAACAGGCCAACACCGCGCCTTCATCACACTCTTCATCCCCATCCTCTCCTTCAGCTCTCGCCAGTAGGTGATAGCCAACCCCTGATTCACTCTCCTTGTGGAACGAGCTTTTTCTGCTTGGCTTTTCGCCTTGTTGTATTACCTTTTTCCTTGGCGCTGTGTTCGCCATTTTTGTAGCTTCCTCTTGGACGTTGTGCTTACGATCTGGCATCGTGCGCTGTTATTGGCTGGGAGCTACACACCTGCTGTCCAAAGTCTGATGCCCAGAACACAGCAAAACAAGAAAATCCAGGCAGAGGGCAGGGTCTCTGCTGATACACATGCCGCCACACACTTCTAGTGGGTCATAAGTGATGACTGAGGGGGGTTATTTTTGTGTGAGTCTGTACATTGTTTTTATTCTTCAGGAAAATCCTACTCATTCTGCCTTTAAACAATCCTATCGTTTACCCTGACCTTTCTTCTCCATGCCAGTAGCTTCTAAAGTGTCCTATGTCAAAGTGTGTAATTAAGTTAAAAGCACAGCAGCATTAAATGGATATGAATACTCTCCACTCCCCAAAGTAGGCATTGCCCATTCAGAACAATGCACTGCTAGAGGAGGACCAGCTGATGGCAGCATTGATGCAGTTAATAGGCCAAGCTGACTGGGCCTGCCTCTGACTTCAACTACACTTCAATCCTCCTGAGTAGATTATAAAAAAAAAAATACCTCATGCTTTATTGATTTTGTCATACTAACAATTAGAAATGATGCTATTTCAGCTCTAAATGTGATCAAGATACACATTGTACACAACATGCACTTTGTTTTTCTTTCTCATTTGCATATATTTTGGTTTTTGTATAGTTTTTGGCTTATGCAGTATAGGTTTTGATCTTTGCCAGTTTTATCTTGATTGATTGATTTAATCTCTGATTTTAAATCACAGTTCAATTCAGCTCCCCCTTTTTAAGAAGAATAGGTGATCGATTGTTTTCGACACTGCAAGCCAGGGACCAGCCTTGATCCTGATAATATAAGTAGCACGGTGCTCATTACCTGTGCAGAGCAGCTGGGTCCTATATTCTACCAGGTTTTCCTCATGTCCCTAAACCAGCAGAAGGTGCCTTGATTGTGGAAACAATCAATAGTTACCCCTGCTGCTAAAAACAATGAGCCAAAGGAACTTAGTCACTTTGGACCAGTGGCCCCAATCAAGTCTGGTCAAGAAATCTTTTGAAAAGTTCATTATAAAAGATTCTGGTAGGGATGGTTGATCATTTGGGAGACCTATTTCAGTTTGCTTACAGGGCCAAGACGGGTGTTTGGAAAAGTATTATAACTCTGTTCAACCCCCTGCACAAACATCATTAACAGTAAAAATAATGCCAGGCTATTTTTTGGTGTCTTTTCATCAGTCCATTTGTTAGTGGACAAACTTGTCAGTGACTTTGGTGCTGCGTGCTCTGGGTTGGATCCTTGACTTTTTGACCAACAGAACACAGGAAGAGAGGGCACATGGGCATTAGTCAGGAGAGCGGTGTTCATCCATGGGTTTCCCCAGGGTTGTGTGTTTTGTCTCCACTTCTTTACATCCTTTGCACTGATGACTGTCACAACTTGTTTGACAGTCGCTGTGTTCTAAAAATGTGCCAACGACTCTTTCATTATCATTTTCCTTGAGGACGATGAAACCCAACATGTCCCTGTTACAAACTACTTTGTCAATTCTTCTTCCTAGAGCAAAATGTGTCAGAAACAAAGGATATGTGCAATGATTTCACACCTGCCTCGAAAAACATTGTCATCAAGGGACAGGCAGTGAAGAGGGTTGAAACCTACAAATATTTAGGAGCTGTGACATACAATAGACTCAATTTGGAATGCCAAACTGACCTAATTTGTCAAAAAAAAAAAAACAAAAAAAAAAAAACAAAAAAAACAGAGGAGCTGTTCATTTGGCAACACCAAAACAATGAAAAACTCATTGAATGTAATTATCAAATTGAGCTTTACATTCTGTAGCTTTTTAGCTTTTTAAATGTCTCATCTGGGGAAGAAAACCCAAGATAAAACAGAGCAGCCTGACAAAAAGCTATTGACAATACCCCAAAAGCCAGTGAACAAAGCATGACGGCTCCTCCCTATTGTTGCAAACTGATGACAGAAAAATGTTATGTGTGTATGTGCAGTTACAGCCATCATGTAACTTCCATTTCAGTGCTCTTTTACAGTTTTACACCGTCATGGGGAAAATGCACAATTCAAAAAAATAAAATTTCAACCACAAAATTAGATAAAATGAGGGAAGAAAGGAAAGAATAGGGGTGGGGAGGAAGAAGAATAACCCCTAAAGTGGGTTCCCAGAGCCCCTCCACTGAGCCCCAGAGTCTCCTATTGGTCCACTGGGGGTTGGACCACAAGGTCAGTACAGTGCTGATCAGGTGGAATAAAAGGGGTCGTGACCCTCATAGTGATCAAAGACATTAGCCAACATGCCACGCCCCTTCACCCATTTGTCCTGTACAGGCCTCTCTTGGGGCAAACCCACTGACCCTAAACAGACCAGGCAGGAGCGGATGGGGTGGAGAGGAGGGAGGCATAAAGATTTTGCATGGATCCGGATGGAAACATGGATGGACGGATAGAGGGAGAAATAGAGGGGAAAGTAATTACTGTAAGCCTTACTCAGCTCAAGATTCAAAAGATTTTTTTTCTTTGTTGGGAACTATTGCTAACATCAGGGGTGACTAGAGGAATAAATGGAAGAGAGATGTAGGGGGAAGACAGCATGTTAGCTTTGGTCACAGCAGTGCCATCTCTGATTATCACTTAGGCAGCTTTATTGAGTTTATATAAAACTCTGGAAATAAATTAAACAGCAAATTGTTGTCTCAGTCAAATTCTCCATATCATTGTGCTGCCAGAAAAGCCCTGACAAACATTATGAGATTTTCACTCCTATCCATTACATTTTGTGAAACCTCGTTTTTTTTTTTTTTTTTTAATAATAACACCATTCACAGATGAAATATGTCTCTTATATAAAGGCTTTGCAGTTTTATCACAAATCTCACAGCAATGAGAGATACGAACAATGAGAGATGAAGGCCATTAGCTAGTTATGCACTTTGAATATGTACAATTTTGAAAACGACTCGCACCGATATTGAACACAACTCACAAAGCTGTTTGAAGCTGATAAGGTTACTTGTAGCCTCTGGGCAAATTTAACAAAGTATCTGATCCTCTGATTACATATTTCTTCTGTTGCTGGCTGTCTCTTTACAGTTAGTGATCATGTATGTTTTACCAGTAGGCTATTACTCTTAGTAGAACTACTATTAGCAGAGGCAGTAGTACTACTTGCCACCACTACGCTACATCTAAAAGTCTTCTATGATATAAAAGAGATGCATCTTATCAACAACACATTTGCTTTATATATACTTCATTTACTTCTTTTATTTCATATATATATATATATATATACATACATACATGTCATTCAAGGGAAAAAATGGTGTCAAATGTGACAATGATTTTTTTTCCCATTGTTCAATTTAGAAGATACGTTTTATGCAACTTTCAAAGATTATTTAATAACACCCTGTCACACATAGAAAACAAGTGTCATCTTTATAATATTCAAGAGAATAATGATTTTTTTTTTTTTTTTTTTTTAGATAACCGCTATCTTTTGTGCCCATTCATAAATTCATCACTTCCACAATAATCAGAGCTTTGTGTTCAAACACAATAGCTTTTCTCCAGTGTTACATGGGAAATGTACTGTGTCTATGGGTGAAATTTTAATTGGCAGTGAAAACTGAACACTGCATCTATAGCTGGCCTACTTCCAATATAGTAATGCATTCACACTGACTATACACACCACACACACCCACACTCACATGAACACACACTCACTCCCTCCTAGAGAAGAGTTTTGTTTTTTACCTATCATAATTTTTGAAAACTGGATTTGGAGAAGTTTCTGAGGGACAATGTGAAGGCCATCTCTGAGGCTGCACATAACCCAGCATTGGAGTGGTGTTGGATTTACAAGTTTACAAAAATGCCACAACTTGGCAGTCCAAGTGTTAACATTATTATCCAGAACACAGGTAGCTGCAGTTTCAAATTTAAATCTGTGTAATCTATAATCACAGCTTACAGTCTTGGCTTCAGAAAACAAGACTCACAAACGGCTATTATGCAATAAAACACAGAGAATGGATGCAGTAGTTATTGGCAAAGGAATATCCATGTCTGTTAAAATATTCATTGTGGTTCATTTTCACCTTTATTATAAGGAATTTGCATCTGTGTGCTCTTTTTGGACATATTGAGAAGAGCAACTACGTACAATCTGGTCTCAGCTATGAGTGTTACCTCCTGGTGGGAAACTGTGGCCCAACATGGATATATAGCAAGAGTTATAGTTTACACACACCACACATGCTTGCTGGCACCATGTAGACAAAGATGATTGTTGTTGAGAAGATGGCGGTTGTGTAGTTAAGCACAAACCTGATTTGCTTGTCCTGCTGATGTTCCTGTAATAATAAGATGAAGGTTGGCCCGGGATGGTCATGCCAGTAAACCAGTCATATTCAACTGACTGTTGTGACGTCAAATGATTGTGTCCTCCAGTGGTAATTGTTTTTTCTGTGAATATTCACACCCGGACAGATTTTTGGTTACAAAACACTGACACTGACAGAGGCCGACTGAAAAATTGCAAAATTCCTGGCTAATTATTGAGCTAGCAGCTTGGTGGCTCACTGTCAGTCAGAGTGGTTTGCATGTAGTGGACTCTCTAAAAATATTTAAAATTTTAGGATTTGGGCCTAGAGCATTTTTTTTTCTTTGTATGTACTTTGTTAACCCTCCTTTCATTATATCAGTTAATTTAATCCTCAATTTTATTTGTATTTTTTTATCATTGTTTTGTATCCAGAGAGCCTAATGTTATTCACCACAGCTAAAAGTTGTAATTTTTATTATCAATGAATGAAAAAAAGGGGGAAAAAAGTATGTATTATTCATTTTTGCATTGAAGTGAAGTTGGTCCAGGACTGTCATTGTAAAGTTTGTGCAGGGTCATCATGATAATGTTTGTCCTGGACTATGACCAAATCACCGCTGTGCTGACTCCCTCTCGTGTGATATTGTTTAATTATCAGTGTGGAGCTACGGATCATTAGCTGAGTGTGAGTCCTCCTGGTGGAGGCCATTAAGGAGTTGGACCTCATCCTACTGTTCATGAAACCAGAAATGTGTGGGGAGGAATTATTATCGTGGAATATGGATATCAGCACTTGCACTTCAGGATAGTCCAATTCACATTTCATTCGAAAAAAAAAAAAAAAAAAAGCTTTGATAAAAAAAGATGGATCACTGATTGATTATATTAGTATATCTTAATTGTAGCACTTTAAATATATTATTGAAATAAAATGAATGTATCCTTATCATAGAGTCCGTGTAGTAAAAACACTCCAAATGTGGATCCAGTTCTGTTGTAATTGTTTAGTCTGTAATTTTGTCGTTTTAAGCAGTTATCCTGTTCAGTCCATCTGTTCCTTGCCACCTTTCTTCCTCTGTCTGTTTTTATCATATGCTGTCATGAATTTCTTTGAAAATTATTTTTGCAGTTGATGCTCCCTGACTTTTTGATCTCTGTGTGACTTTTCTTTGTCTCATGCTGCTTTGAAAAACTCACGTTATGAAGTGGTGATTGCCAGATTGTCAGTTTTTTTTTTAAAAGATGACACGTTCAGTTTAACATGACTGGCCTTTGTAGCTGCCTTTGTAATTTTGACTTATTTACTCCAAAGTAAAGTCCCTTTCATGGGATATTTAGTCTTGTCCAAACCTTCGTAAACAATAACAGGTCAACATATACTTTTGATTTAGGCTGTTGGCTATGCATTTATTTTGTGAGAGGTCAGAGAGAAAAGTTCTCATGCAGGGATCAGCCAACGAACCCTTAAAGGTTCTGAATTTCCCTTTTTTATTTCCAACATGGCACTTCTTTTTTTTTCTTTCTCTCTGCCTTTGTTTGCTTTCCTCCCCTAAAAGAAGTGCGTTTTGGGTGGATGCTCATCCAACTTGGCATGGCTGCCATCAGAGAGTGAGGTAATGGCCTATGTGGGATCTGATTGGCTCCTGGAAAACTGCCTATGGTGGGCCCATACAAAGGAGTGATCTTGGGTACAAGAGGCTTAGAGCAAACTCAAATCTGAGACTGAACACGCATGCGCACACGCACGCACACGCACACACACACGCACACACACACACACACACACACACACACACAAACACACACATACACACACATACACACACACCTCCCTCCCTCAGACTGCTTGTTGCTGTCTCCATCACTGAAGAAGGAGTCCATTCATGCCAGCTGACAAATTACTACTGAAGCATGAGACTAAAGAGACCCCCCATCCTCCCTCTCTTTCTCTTCATTATAAAGTATATGAGACTTGGGTGTAAGAGAGCATCACATGGGAGACTAGCACTATGAATAGGGCATTATGTTTAGCTGTTTAGCCCAAAACAGAATGCTGGCAAGCTCCTGACTTATTATTGGAGATGTTGGGAATAAAGGCTTCTGGCTACTTTGGATTTACTGCACTCTTCACAAGGTTAACACACCGGGTTCAGGAGAGTAATATAACAGGAAACCCTCAACCAGATGAAAACGGTGGCATTACACTGCTGCATGTCATTAAGTACTTGGTGTCTTCTAATTTTCCATGTTGTATATGCAACATTTACCATTACATTTTGAATACAAGCCTCAATATGAATTCTGATCCAAAGGCTGTCTGACTTATGATCATTGTTTTCTTTAGTTTTGTGTAAGGGCCATTTGGCTGTTTGCATACAATTATTTTTGTAGTTTCATGAGTGAAAATCACATTTGAATTAAATAATAATAGTGTTTAGTGATAAATAATTATCTTATAAATGCTTTTCTCATACTAAAGTCCTGCTCCATTGTCCCACTACCTCTCACAACCCCTTACAATGTACAAAGAGGAGAGATTATGTCTTTTCTTCACCTTACTAGACCTTTTAATGAGATCATTTGCACAGTGATTTACAACCAGCGCTCACACATGATTGGAGATGGGGGTGTGGGTTCAGTCATGTTGCGGTAAATGAAAGAAAGAAACAATTAAACAAGGTGTTCAGAAGAGATTAGCCAAATTATAGTCTCAGTGACTTCAAATAGGCTTGAAGCGAAATGCTTAGCTCCATAGAGGTGATGCAAAACAAACCTGTGGGCAAACAGTAAAAAATAAAAGCTTTTCAGCAATAACAGCAGTAAGCACTTTTTGCCCCAACCAGATCAGACCAGCCCAGGAGGATTATCCATGGTCCTTTAAGAAGAGGTAACCACCAGTCACAGACCACAGCCGACCTTGCATGTGAGGTGATAATTTGTCAACTTTCTGATTCCCCCTGGCAACACATATTTTACACAAGCTGGCGAAGTCTTCCCAGATCGCTGTTGCTGAGGAATGTGATGTCACCCTGACGACAAATCTCATTTTGGACACTCCCTGTTGCAGCCTTATGGTGGTGGAGAGGTTTGTGAGCCTCTGCAAGCTAAGTGGTCGACATCCTTGTAGGGGCATCCTAGACAAACTGAACTCAGGCGAGGGACCAGACAAATGGCAATTCAAGAGCACCCCTATGACGCTCTTAACTAGATCCGAGTAAACCTCACAAAGGATGGCAATACCACGGCAATACCAGGAACATCACAGATTTACAGGAAGTGATTTTGTGTGTGTTTTATGGTTCCATTTTTTTCTGAAATAATTTTTTCAACACAAAATTGAGGGAAAAAGATGTCCCAGTATCGCCCACACTGTTTGACTGCCAGGTCACCTCTGGGAGGCGTAGTGCAGAAAACACCACAGAAATCCACACTTAACACACTTAGCAAGACACACACACACACACACACACACACACAATCTTGCAGAGCACCCTTTGAACACATGCAGTCTATAAGTAAGTGTTTCTGTGGGTTTCGTCCAAAAAAAAAAGAGCTGGAGAGGGTGCTATAGTCCCCTGTAACTGCAACAATATCAAAACCATTTTAACTCATATGACATTTGAAATGCATATGTTGTACAAGGTCCAATGATCGCTACAAGAAATTACGTTCATTAGACCGATGATGGTGGGAATTGTTGCTGGACAATCATTTAAGGTGACCATCACGTAGATCTGGAAGATAACAGAACCCCGATCGAGTAAAAATGTGAGATGCAGGAGATGTTTAAAACTTAAAGATGTTAAAGTGAATGAAAATGCTGGTGGACACTGAAGGGTGGTGGTGAACTAAAACACTGAGAGAAATTGTACTCTTGTTTTTATGTATTTATATGACAGCTCCCCCTTTGCTTCCTTAAAGTCCCCACACACACATTATAACTTAAGCCGTTATATTCCTGAGATTCCAGCTCCCCAGGGGATGGCAGTTGGACAGCTATACAGTCCTGACAGTAATCCTCAGATTAAATGGTTGTGGGGCACCACCAGTCTGGCAGCCAGACATTCAGCCAGACAGTCAGACAAACATTCGGTCAGCCAGACAGCCAACCAGCCAGTCAGTCACTCAGCCAGCTGGAACAACAGAAGAAATGTATGTGAACCTAATAGTGTGTGTAAGCCAGCCAGTTACTTATGCAACCAATGTGCCGACCAGCCATTCAGCCATCCACCCATCTAATAATATGATTTTGAAGTCTTTGATATGATCTTCCAGTTCCTCTTGATCTGACATCATCACTGCCCCACAGGCAAAATCCTGCTCAAACAGTTCCAGTCTGTCCATGGCATTACCAGTACAACACACTACAAGCCTGTGACAACATGGAAAAACATGAGTCCTCGATGACTTATTTCCAGAACTACGTATTACCGATTTAAATGAAGAGAATAAAACAGCTGCACTACATGGACAAAAGTATTGGGCCACACCTCTTCATCATTGAATTCAAGTGTTTCATTCAGTCCCATTGCCACAGGTGTATAAAATCAAGGAGCTAGCCATGCAGTCTGCCTTTACAAACATTTGTGAGAGAATTGGTCGTTCTAAAGAGCTCACTGAATTCCAGTACAGGTGTTATTGTAAAGTGGAAGACCACGTAAAGTTACAGAGTGGGGTCTCCGAAGTGCTGAGGTCCATGGCGCATAAAAGTCACCAATGCTCTGCTGACTCAATAACTGCAGTTTCAAACCTCCTCTGGCATTAACATCAGCACAAAAACTGTGCACCGGGAACATCATGGCACGGGTTTCCAAGCATCAGATGGAGCCATGTAAAGCACGCCACCACTGGACTCTGGAGCGGTGGAAACATGTTCTGTGGACTGACCAATCACTCTGGCAGTCTGATGGACAAGTCTAGGTTTGGTGAATGCCAGGAGAACGTTCCCTGTCTGACTGCATTATGCCAACTGTAATGTTTGGTGGAGGAGGGATAACGCTATGGGCTTGTTTTTCTGCGGTCGGCCTCAACCCCTTAGTTCCAGTGAAGGGAAATCTTAATGCTTCAGCTCACCAAGACATTTTGGACAATTCTCTGCTTACAACTTTGTGAGACCAGTTTGGGGAAGGTCCTTTTCTGTTCCAGCATGACTGTGCCCCAGTGCACAAAGCAAGGTCCATAAAGGCATGGTTGGGTGAGTTTGGTGTGGAAGAACGGGGATTGCAAGCCAGACCCTCTCGTCCAACATCAGAGTCTGAGGCCACAGATGACTTTGGATAAATGGGCACAAATTCCCACGAACACACTCCAAAATCTTGTCAAAAGCCTTCCCAGAAGAGTGGAAGCTGTGAAAACTCCATATTTAAGGCCTATGGATTTAGAATAGGCTGTCATAAAAGCTTCTTTGGCTGTAATGTGAAAGTTACAAATTGAATCGATATTTAGGAAGATCTTGCAGACTGCCGCCACACCGCTGTTAACACAGGAAACGATTCAAGAAATGAATGCCTGCAGTACAACTGAGATGATGGAGTGGCATGCAAAGACATTGTTGATGCTTGCTGCATGCTTGTTGTAAATGTGAGGTCATGGTACAAATCTGGTGTCTGTACCAGTCATACACAAAGATAAATGTGAACAGTCGCGTCAAAAATCTCAGACTTGGGTCACTTTCATCTGCTGGGTGAACGTAGCTTATGTTCACACTGGCAACACAAGTAGATCTATCAGACTAATAAAGGCACTTTGATAGTGAAGAGGATGCATTCGACATGGTGCTGTGTGATTTTGATGCAGGGCAGGGCTTGTGTAAAATGTTATTAGAAGCAGGGCTCAACACTGCACCCATGGACAATGGTCAATGCTTATTTTAAATTTCTTCTACCTTTTCAGATTTATTCCACATAAACCACTGTTGTTGCTTCTGTGAAGGTGCATGCATCAATTCCTGTGTCCCAGAAAATTTTCCCCAGGTAAGGACATCCTAAGAACATCACTCACACTGACTGATGGTTGAATTGCTATTGTTTCATATCAGCTGGAGACACAGGGCATATCTAATGAAATCCCACCAAGGACAGCAGTACCGGAGTCTTCCTTTGTCCTCTGTGACCCCCTGTATCTGTATATTGATGTATTAGACACAAAAAATATGTTCTTTGTCTTCTTGAGATTTACAGAATGTGTGTCAGTGTGTTTTACAGAATGTGAGGCTGTGTGATGAAAACTGATGAGGGATGTGTAAATTTAGCTGTGCACCCTATTTGCTGGGTGACAGAAGAACTAGATCACCAGTGTTCAAAAATTTAACCGCTTTCTTTACAGCTCATGAAGGCAACGGGGGAAATACTAACCCAACTAAATGACATCCATCTCTCTTTCTCACACACACAAATACACACACCCATTTTTTCGGCGTTGTTTTTCTCTGTATAGCCATTCATCCATCCATCTACCAAATTACACACACACACACACACACACACACATTGGATAGAGAGCCAAGCTCTCTGTCAAGCAAAATGTGTGTTAACAGTGACCTAACAGACAGATTCCACTTTCTAGGAGTTATATTGCTGTTGCCGTGACGATGGCGTCCTCTCCATCGCCATGCCCACCTCCAACTCCGTTTCCATGGTTATGTATTACAGGCCAAGCTTGGTCAGGAATTCTAATGGCGTGGGGGCACATGAGGGAAAAGACTTACACACACACACTCACACACTTATGAAGGTGGTGAAGAGATTTATCCGTCATTGTTGAGTCCAGCTTTTTCTGGACAGAGCACTCACTCGCTGCTGTTTTGGAGACACTTTTGGATTTCACTCCACAACTTTTCATATAAATACACGTCTGTTCTGCTACTCTCCCTCACTGACTGATAACCACAGTGTAGTGATTCAAGCCACAACCAGTTTATAAAAGCGTTTACATTCGCTTTTGTAAAAACCTATGATGGGTTTGTGGCTTCCTTCGTGGGAAAAATGCTCTGTTGCATGTTTTCTGAACACAATGAGAGCTGGTGGGAATAAATAAAAGAATGTAGGAGAAATATAAGAGACTGTAGTCTATACTTTCTTCATTATCATTTTCGCATGTTAGGACACCGAGTGTAAAACACTAAAGCAGGAAACACTTATTAGCCTACCATCGGTGTTGCAACTATCAAGATAAACAAGAAACTTGTGGATTATCATTGAAAGTTCAAATTTGTCACTTTGATAATTAACTTTGATAAATAACTTTGATGAAACCCTAATTCAGTTTGGGCAAATGAGGTGAATGTATGGTGTATCAGAATCTGAATCAGAGTCAGAAATACTTTTTTTAATCCCTGAGGGGAAATTGGGTTAGCAGTAAGTGTTGATAAAAAACTGTACTCTGTATTTTTCCATAGAGATCTTGCCTAGTGTAGCTTTAACAGTGAGAAGAGAAAGACTGTTGGGAAGAAGTGAAATGAGGACCAGGGAGGGTAGGGAGAGCTGAGGGTGGGAGGGTGGAGGAGGGGGGCACAAAAGGGACAAAAGAGCTGGGAAGGGAGAGGGGTAAATGCTTAAGGTGGTGGCTGAGAAACAAGCAGAGTTTCTGGCAAGTTTGCAGGGGAACAGAATGAGCTGGGGGTGAGGGGGACACGATGGAGAGAGGGAGGCTGTTCTTGAGGGGAGACGAGGGTCAGATGGGGTCAGCCATTCTGCCAGCAGAGACATACTGGCCTGGAAAAGCTACATTACAATTGCTTTCAAGTTAATCTCTCACAGCGAGTTTCTATTGTATACCCTATAAATCACAAAGTCAGCCTGAGATCTAATAACCTTTTTTTTTTCCCCCTCAATGCATGTTCATCTAACTGCTGTACCCCCAGCTGATATGTACAACTTATTAAATGAATGCACTTATATGCCAACAAAATGTTATGCACTCCCTCACTGCAGTTCAGCTATTTAAATTAAATCAGTTTCTGAAAGGTTTTTCCAAACTGTTACCCTTTACACTGCTCTTTTGGTCTCTTTGTCCTTGGTGGGCGTCTATTGGTGACTTGATGTTCCTTTGAAAACAAAAGTGACAATTGTCCAAACTCACATGTACTGCTGCCATTCAACCTAACATAGCTAGCCTGAGCAGATGCCTTCAGAATTGTGATTTAGTTGAAGTTATAGTCCTTTTTAATATGGTGTTTGCATTATTTTGTTCTCCCACGTGGTGATAGAATAGATGGCAAGAGACAGCATGAAAACGAGAAAGAAATAGAAAGAGAGGGACTGTTGAAATCAGTCTTAAAAGAGATCTTTATTTGTATAAAAATAAGAGAAGTGAATTACAAACACACCCATTCATACTTACTCCTTCAATTAAAATTCTTACAATCATGGCTTTTTTCTGTGCAACAATGCTAGTAGTATTAATCATAAAAATCCAATTTAACTGGAATGTGTGGCACCGACTGCTGTAACTGTAAGTGCTGTTTTTCAGCAACTGCAAACTGCTGTAATTCAAGTAGTACAGTGATGTAAATCCAGATAAAAAACTGTATCCTTATTGCTTTCCCTTATTAAATCTATGTCAGTCACAAAAAGAGAAGATGTAGGTAAGGAGAAGTCAATGAGTGGAGGATTTTTAAGCTTTGACAAAGGCGATAAAGAGGTGAACTGTAAAACTGACTGTCATTAGTCGACTTTAAATGAGTATCAATCTCTTTTTATGGCCGTTACTTAATGAAGAGGAAAGGTGAAAACATAAAATATTTAAATATATATGAGAGAACCTGACGCAGAGCATGGTGTTGTCCTTCTGATGATTGCACACATTTCAAGTGAAGTGAGATAAAAGTGAAATTCAAGTGAAATAAAACTCTCAAATCAAAGAGTCAACCGGCGTCCCCAGTAAAATCCCTGAAAAAAAAATCCACGTGTTTTAGTTCACACTGATCCTACCACTTTCCCTTTGCAGTGCATTTGGAGTAGGACTGCTGGTCCAGGTAAAGCACAGCACACACCTGGCAGAGTTTACAGTCTCCTTCACAGACTATACTGTTGTTGTAGCTGACCATGAAGTGACTGAAATACTTGTCAAAGGCTTTGGTTTGTGGCAGCCTGAAGCTCAGGGCCAGCTGGAGCAGGCTTTGTGGCTGCAGGTCTTTCAGTCCAAAAGCCTCAGTCATGATGTATTCAAGCCTCCAGTCAGATCTTTGTTTCTCATTGGCTTCCGTCAGATTCAAAAAGTACTGCCAGATATCCTTCAGGGGCAGAGAAAAGCATTGAAAGAGAGAGGGAGAGGGATGGCATGAGAGTCTTTTAGTCTTTTTAAAATCCAGAAAAAGCCAATACTCAGTTGAAGTATCTTGAGTGGAAACAGCTTTTGTCCACACTGACATTGTGATTAATCAATAAGAAAGCCTGTCCCTGATCGGTGGCAGGAAAGTTATGGTTAATTTGATTGCACACTTTTTTTTTTTTTTTTTTTTGGTTTAACCTTAATTCATCAAGATGTTTGCTAACTCAAGCAGTTCTCACTTTTCTTACTTCTTGAAGTCCTTTTTGTTTTTCAGGTTTTCCTAATGACGTATAATCACTGACACACATTCTGAAAATTTGTTACCCTACAAAAAAGCAAGCTCTTACTTAACTCAGGAACATCTTTACTAATTTTTACTTATTGGTGCAGAAAAATCAATGGATTTCTTCAGGGAAAAAAAAAAATCATCAAAGATAGGTGCCAAACAGAAGTCCCTAGAGGTCAAAAACCACTCTATAATACTTTCATAAAAAATACAATCTATAAAGATCATTCTCTTGAACCCTATGTGGCTATTTTGTCGATTGTAAATGTCCAAGTTACCAACAGAGGCAGAGCAAGAGTGTTTCTTACCAACACGCTGAAGTCCTTGATGTTGTAGTGGTACATGCGGAAGGCTGGGTTGTTCGAGTAAGGCTCCGAAACACTTTTGATCGGCGTAATGGCCGGTGACACAAAGAGAGAGTTCACAGGTTTACCTACAGAGCAATGAAAGGGATGAATAAATATGTTTATGTGTGAATGTGTTATGTGTACACAGCAAAAATACATGGAAAATGGAAGACAATATAAAACAATTTTGATAAATTTTGCTGTAAAGATTCCTGTAAACTAACTGCACTTCAACACTATGAAACAGTTCAAACCTGATTTTTGTCGTAGTGTGAGTCATATGAGCTTTTCTTTTACCTCCCTCGTCCAGCAGCACCATAATGCTGTCTCGGTGGGTGTGGCCATAGAAATGTCCCGCGATGACGTGGCTGTACTCTCTGAAGATGGAGACGAGCCTCTCATTGTAGCTCTCTCTTATAGCTGTGATGCCTTTGGCGAAGGGCAGGTACCCCACCGGGACATGGGCAATGATGAATACCTACAGCATCGGACATGGGCCATTTCAATTTCATACTAACTGAAATGACCTTTTTTTATTATTTTCGGTCATTTTTTTGTGCTATTTTCTCTATTATTTTACATTTTATTTGCATTCTATGTTGAATTTACACCTAAGGCAGATAGGCAGTTTTCCAGAGTGACTTATGAGTGCATCACTTGAGGAAACATCAAATCCAACAGCACAACAACAAATAAAAGCTCCTATGTGTATCATTTTAACATAAACAGCTCATTAGCACATTCATTTACCAGCACGTTGGTATAATTACTGTGATAAATCATGACAATTACCAAGAGCACTAGCAGCCTATGCTGGCTTCTTCACTGCATTGTACAGACAGAGCCACTGGTTTGGATTACAGGGAATCTGCTGGATTGGTTTATGGCACATAAATGGAAGAGGCTGCTGTCTTTTTTTATCCTGAGCAAACTGCGTTTTCAGAGTATCTAACGATGACAGATGACAGATGACAGAAGTGAAACACTGACATAAAAAAAAAAAAATCCCAACTTACACACCATTTGAAAAAAAAAAAAAAAAAAAAACAGCAACTAGGGAGAGGGGACAAGAAGCAAGCATGATAATGTGAAATGTAGTCACAGATTTGAGAAACCCTAGGCCTAAAAATGCCATTGAGATGAAGGCAAGCAAATGTCTCCACCACAGCTTATGAGTTAACTATGGCAAGAACTGACAATCAGTTTGACAATTATATATTGATGTAATCAAAGATCACAGCTTTACTGACCACATAAAGATCTTATAAGAGCAAGAGCTGGGAAAATAAATAAAACAAGAGCTCAAAATAGACTTTTTTTTCACCTTCTCAAGGTTCTGCGCAGCTCTCTCCAGCGTTTCCTGCAGCCACTGGAACTGTCCAGCAGGGTCAGTCATGTTGATGGTGACTTTATTTGGGCTATAGTAGAGAATCGTGTTCAGACTGACCAGCCGCAGGCCAGGCCTTACCAGCTGGGCGTAGAAACCACCTGCAGATACAGAACAATATGTAAGAGAAAGCTGGTGTTGACTTGGTAGGGGATCATATACCTCCTGTCCTGACATCCTTCAGTGGCACAGATCAGTAAATTTCTGACTCTGAAATTGAGACCAACATTTTCCCCAATTGTTTTCAGCCTGGTTTTCAGCCTGGTCTCTAACCTAAAAAAAATTGTCTTAAAAGTTGCTCTATAAACAGAAAGTGAGAGAAATCCCTTTCCCAAACACTGAATAATTACATAAAGGGGATATGGAGAAGCAGGCAGTAGTTTGAAACTGAAATAATGCAGTGTAACATAACGGTGTATGAGTTGCCCAATAAACAGTGTACACTTCCCCATTACAGTATGCCAGTAAGTTTCCTGCGGTGAATGAAGCTTTCATTTGAAGTTTTTTGTTTCTTATTTAAACCCGCAAAACGTTACCCTAAGTGCCTTTTTCTTGCCTCAATTTCCCACTCAACCTTAATTCTAATCTTAATGCTAAAATAAGTAATGTCATCTCACTTGCCTTCACTTAACTGTGAATTAACCTCTTCATGTGACAAACAAGTAAAAATGGCTTGTCCAAATGATACTATGGTACTATAATCCAATTTTTGGTTGAGGAATCTTCACATAATTAAATTTAGTATGTCAATGACATGTAGTGTACCTTTCAGAGTCTGTGCTCATTTCACAAAATTGTATGGCTCTGCTGTTTTCTGTTTATCCATTTTAAGTACCTCAGAATGAGAGGGTTTTGTGTTTAGGGCAGTGCATAAATATTTGACTTATCATATCATCCGTATATAAATTAAGTAATTTTATCAAATATTTAGACATGTACTTTCTTTGATAATACAATAAAATGAGCCCTTGAATCACAAAATAATCACTCTATAGAAGAGTAATGATGCGTACACACCTTAGACTATATCATACACACTGGGCTTGGGTAGTATCAAAGTAATGCGGTATATCAGGGTATTAAGAAATCCCGAAGGTTTTGATTTTCAAAACTGCGAAAAATAAACAAACTCCACTTTCCATTAAACTGATATTGAAATGTTGCACTGAGGTGCTATCTTGCAGTGCACAACTTAGATTTTTTTTTAAACATAAATACTAGAACAACCAGTTGCTGTAAGTCTATTAATCTTCCCTGACCTGAAATGTCAGCTGGTCATGACCGCAGTTTCCCCACACTTCTGCTTTCTCATTTTCGATGACGAAAGTTTGTAGCAGCTGAGTGCTGATATAATGAATGTACTGTCTACTACCACACAAAGTTGACAGTACAGCTAAAAATCACCTTCTTGAGATCAGCCATCAGGATGGTAATGAGGCAAAATGGTTTGAACCAGTCTGAAGGCAGAGCAGATCAGGGCTCCGTGCACAGTTATTAAAATCCATCTCAGATGATCCAATCTCAAGTGGATGGCCAAGACAGACTGCGTTCACACCTGGCATTATCATGCATCTCAAATGTGTCTCCAGTAACCACTTACACCCAGATTTGAGATTCAATTCAGACCCTTCAACACAGGCTACTTCTTTACTGTGTTTTCATATTCCTCTGCACCTTATTCTAACTCCCTCCTGGCTATTCTTCCTCCTCACTTTTATATTCCATGCTGTCACTATATTCCCAATGTCTCCTAGTCATCCTGTTTCCGTCCTGGCCCACTGGGGAAGCACTAGTGCCCAACAACTCTCTAGGCAGTCCTCCATTGTTGGGCATACATCAGGACACATTAGCGTTCGCAAATGTTATATGGCCCAATGTGTCCCTGGCCACCTCTGATGGCGGTTTGGGTGATCACAATGTGTGTCTACGGTCTTACTGCTATGTAGTAAACCCTCTACCAGGAAAGCCACCATGGCATCCCACTAGCTGATACAATGTTTGAAACCTTACCTTCTGAGAGTGTGAGCAGGGCTTCAGGCTCCAGCCAAGGTGCCCACAGCTTGGCAGCAGCCTGGTAAATGGCATTAGTGGAGGTCAGCATCTGATCCTAAGAACAATGATGGAAGCATAAAACTGAGCAACCTGAAACACAATTTTTTATGTCCGATGTCTGACCGAAGACACTGGACATAAAATAAACCATATTCCATAATGGTCCATAATTCCAGAATAGTCCATAAAGGGGTGAAAGGATTTAAAGTCTATGGTCTGGAAAACCTGCAATGAAACCTGCTTCACCCTGGCATAAAGAGCTTTTAACACACTACAATAAATTTTATTGGCCTGGTTTTCAGTGGAAAAAACTGGCATCAACTATTAGAGCTTTACATAGTTTCTGAGCTTCTTGTATCCTCAAGTGAATGAAATCAGAAATACTTTGAATTTCGGGAATGAAATGGTGAAATTTTAAACTACTTTTAACATATGCCCTAAAAAACACCTTTTAGCAGCTTACATCCAAAAGTACTGGTCTTCAAAATTTTAAATCAGTCAAACTCAGCCTGGAGTCTGTAGTATAAGCCCTTCATCACTCTCTCACCTACAGCTCCATGCTGAATGGTGCTCTGGTAAAAACATATTGCAGAGTGGAGGAAACTACTGCAGTAAGATTAATTTAAATACAAAAATAAGGAGGCCTCAAATGCTATCATTTAGTAAAATAAGAATGTGCAACCAAAAAGGTGCAGGTCATTGGTTTGAAAGTGTAGACAGCAGGAGGACTGTGCACTTCTCTCTTCTGATATTAAACTATTTATAGGATTATTTTTTCCACCAAAATGTCAGTGTTCATCGGGGTGTGAAGGCAAAAGCTGAAACATGTTGGTGTAAATCAGTCCAACATATAATTTAAAAAGATGATAAAAAGAGGTGTGCAGCCCTCCCACTGTCTCCTTTAAATTCACAGGCCATGCTACACTGCAAACATTTGCCTCTGTTATCAACTTCATAATATTTTCTGTTTTGGTACCTGTGGCCAGTAGTCATGGTTGCCCAGAGCAGGGTAGACTTTCAGGTCGGGGAAGTGGTCTGTGATCGTCTGTGTCATATTGCTGATCACCTGGATCACTGTGTCTGTAGACAGCTCACCCACTGGTACATGAGGTGGACTATCACTGGGAGGAAGGGAAAATAAAATGTATCATTAGTGGTGAAAAACAAATTCAGACTATATGTATGGGCCAATGCCCTGAGCACTTTCAGAAGTGGAGCCTTCACAAAAATGCTGCTGATCAGCCATTCCTGATTACCAATAGACAATAGGTTTGCATTGCACTGGTTATTGGCTATACTGTAAGTATACCAATTTCAAAGATACAATATGCAGGTTTTCATCTTAAAATAAAAATAAAAATAAAAAAAATAGATAAGAGAGTTTATTCCTAAACAATGCCTAACAAATCTGCATGATTTCCATACATTTTTCCTTGACTAATGAATGTATCTTCATCTAAGGCTCCAGTTCAGCAAATAAATAATGCTACAAATTAAGACCAAAAATAATGAAACAAAAGCAAAAATCTGTTGCAGAGTAACTTAATCCTTAGCCCTAGGCGGTCTTTTCAAGTTTTAATCCAGGTACAGAGGCAAGGCGTCCTCTTAATCATGTTTAATAAGACTTATGCATGCCTATAAATGCCTGGTTTAGCTGATCAGCTGCAGATTAACAGAAAACTGTGGCGCTATGGTGGAAACACTGGTGTGATCAAAGCTTACAACTGAACCCCCGGTTTCTAAGTGTCATTATGACAGTTTTTTGAATATCAGTTTACACCTCCCATAGAGACTCTATGGCAGCTCTTGGTTTCCACTGTAGCTCTTACACATGTTTCAAGGCCTGGTGCCTCGTGCCCTTCAGCACTAATTCAGTTCTGTCAACTACATTTTTAACAAGTGGTACTGTGGAAAATATCTGTAATACAATCAACTACAACAAAAATACTTTGTCTGTTGCCTTTTTTAATATATTGGGAATATGATGACATTAATCTTAGCTAATTCCACGGTTAATCTTTTCTGAACACAAGAAACATTGCATGTTTGAACAGTGGGAGACTGCTGACTTCTAACACTAACAGAGCACTAGTTGGATAAAATTATATGATTTAATATAATTACAGTATTAAAAATATTTTTTAAAAAATAGAATAGTATTTTAGTGCAACAATTAGCACATAAGTAGGATTAAATGTATAGAAATTATAACCCCAGTGGCATATTTCATTGAGGTTGGGCACAATCTGGAAAGATTTAAAGTGTACTGGAATAGAAAAAAAATATCCTAACATAGAAGAAGGGGATTCTCTTGAACTGTATTCAAAGACAGAGCCTGTACATAATACATGATTTTAAATTATGTAATATATGTTATATGTTGTAAGTTGTGGATGTTCTAACTGACCCTAACTCAAGACTATATGATTTGGCTACATAGTGCTAACCTAAAATCCAAGATAAGGTATTTATGATTCAACACTATGATGGCTTAGTGAGAGCACTGCACTGCTAAATAGATGGGAGGAGAGAAAAGATGTGGAGCCATGTGTCATGACGGGAAAACCCTGTGTGATATCTGTCAGTGCAGGGTCTCAAATGGGGTTTCTTCAAATCAATGTTGTGAGGAAACACTCTGTCTAGAAATGTGAGAAATAAGGGAAAAAAAATCAGTAAAGAGACATCTGATGATCTGAGTGCAACATCATGTCATACACTGTGATCTAGTACATCAAATAAATCACCATGAGTCAGTGGATGGCAGTCAGAAGAAGATTCATAAACCTACAATAACCACAGCATCCGCACATTTATCTTTATTAATACACTCATCACTAACCTACCCAGTCCATATGATGAAGTCCAGCGGCGGGGTGACCTGTGCCATGTGTGTGAAGGCTGACTGGATGAGGCTGTACGGTGAATCACATAGGAAGTCTCCATACAGGCCAGCCTGGGTGGCCGGGGCCCCTTTGGAAGAGAAACACACCTTGGTGGGGTCTTTGGCCAGGTGGTAGGTGGGGTCCAGGTGCAGGTCAGTGATGTGCCAGAACCTTCCTGGATGGAGGAATGGGAAAACAGACAAAAATGAGTGTTTTGCATAACTCTGGCATATTTTGAGAAATGCCAATGCACTCTGTCTCTGCGACTTTTTAGGTGTCTGTTTCCCATAAAAATGCCAAATGGCTGATTTGGCCCTAAACAGACTTATCTGTGTTGGCATTTACTTTTTAACATTTATCTGACTTGTTTTTCCTTTGCATTAGAGTAAGATGTTTAAAACTCTGTATTTAGACTTTATTTTATCTGCACAAACTCTGCCTTAATCAAGGTAATAATCAATGAAAACATTTGTTGCCATTCTTTTAGGTAAATCGTCCAACAAAGCGTGCTGTGACGTCCTAATCTGACATCTTCCGTTGTCTTGAACGGGGAGACCGTCAAGCAAAACCCCGTTCAAAAATCTACCAGTTGGACTGATTTCACTATCCCAAAAAGACGTGCGCAGCTCTTGGAAAACGTCTTCAGTTTTTTTAAGAACTAAAAAGGTTTTTCTACTATTCGGCATGAAAATGGTGCACCAAACTGCATTTTGTAGAGGATAAAAACTCAAGGTTTAGCCTTAAGAGCTGATTCAAGCCGCACTCCTGCACATCTCAGTGTTTGTGTATTTTTGGTGTAGTAACAGTTAGCTAACTGACTGTAACATAAAGTAGCACTGGAAACAACAAGGATAAGGGCTATAAAAATAGGAAATATATACATATGTGGGTCAAAATGTATGTCAAAGCGAGAGCTGTTTGGGTTGTATGCCGAATTAAACAATAGCCCGTTGCTAGCCAGAAAACACCTTAAGTCGTTTTCTATTGTGCATCTACTTCTGCCGATAAACATCTTAAAATTGAACTGTTATGTTTCGAGCACATTTCAGCGTAACGTTATGGTCCATGCCAAAAGAAAGTCAAGGTCAGCCTTGAGATATTAACTGTAAGTCAGTGCTGAGGAGACAGCCAGGGGACGGGGACAAGTTCAGGGTTTTCGACTCACCTGTGCTCGGCAGGTGAACGCTCTCAACGGGGGCCGCAGCTAGCGGAGCCAGGCCGCAGAGCAGCAGCAGGAGCCCATACAGCTGTAACATGGCCCTTCTGCTAAAAACACACAGTGCCATGTAGCTAAAGCATAGCTTGGATTATGCTGGTCCCATATGCCATATTGGAATAAACAGGAAGTTGCCTGCACTTCCTGGTCATTCGGCGCAGTTCTGGTCCGACTACCAATCAGTGGGGCCGCTTGCGTGCGGCTGGAATTTCCCAGATCAAGTTGCTTTCCATGCACCGGTTTCATAAGTCATAGCTGTGCATAACCATGTGTGGTTGACTACACTCCACAGCTTAGTGTAAATGAGTCCAAATTTGACATTCTTTGCATTTTTTATTATCATATGAGAGAGCAAAATCTAAAAAGGTGCCAGCAGGGTAGCATTTAGGACAGCATCATTCTACTTTTAGACAGATTAGTTATGATTTATCACTCTCAGATGAACATCTTGCTATTAACAGTCTAAAGATATGTAGCTCAGGTGAACTGAGGACTCTAAGCCAGTGGCTCTCAACCTTTTTGGTGGCAGTGACTCCCAAATTGGTAGCCTGAACATCAGGCCACTGACTATGATGATGATGATGATGATGATGATGATGATGATGAGAAGATGTATTTTTAGATTCAGATTTAGTTATTCCACAACTGTCTATAAAGTAGTTTGGGAGATTAAATAGTATGAATCCTATAAGAGAATTGAGGAATGAAGAGTCATTCTTATACATTCTCTCATTAGGCTAATTTCTAGTCAGTGAAATAATAGTGAAATTGAATTTTTCTGGAGATCCCTGGGACCTCTCAAGGACCCCTGGTTGCCTCTCTAAATGACCCATAGGTGTAAATAAGTGTCTGTGATTTAGCCCTGTGATTTATGGGCGAGTTGGGATAGGTTCAAGCCCACTGACCTACAAAAGTGGGGCATAGAAAAGATGGTTTATGAATAGGCTAGGTTCTCTCCACTCTGTTTTTAAATGCAGTCCCTTCAGAAGCAGGTTTGGTATCTTTGCTGGTAAATATTAGGCCTTCATATCAATGATTTGTCATCACTTATAGCATTTTTTAGCACCAAAAGTGTTAAGTCACCAAATACCTGAACGAGGCCTATTTTTTTATTTTTTATTTTTTATTTTATTTTATTTATTTATTTATTTATTTTTGTAGCCTGAGACGATCATGGTATTCTATGTTGTAAAAAAAAGAAGAATGCAGAAAATTTAATAAATATGGTAGAGATAGCTGCCAGCTGCCCCTGGAAAGGGCACTTTAGATCCTATTTGATCCAATTGAGTAATATCACCGCCATAGTAATACACTGTTGAGGCATACATATGAGAAAAGAGACAAGTGTTTATTCTCTACGTTTTATTTCATCTCTTGCACTGGGTTGCACAGATGACCCATCCATCACAACAGCAAGGTAGTAATATAAAAATTTCTTACAAAACCATGTCCAGTCCATGTTGTAAAACATTTGGAGGAGGATGAAGTGCAAAGGGAAGCATACAGTCAATAATAATTATAAAAACAACATTTCTTGGCCAGTTCAGGAGGCTGTCAGACCAGTCATGCCTTCTCATAGGAGCGAACGGCATGGACGTCTTCAAAGGTCAAGTTCTGCAGAGGAGAAAGGACAGTCGTTGCATCAGAGAATGAAATGATTCTGCTGGCCACAGTGACTGGCACGTACTTCAGACAATATACCACTTTTAACATTTCTTTCTTTTCAAGTCAGCACCATGGTGGAGTTTTAGCTGCCACAAATGAGGAAAAGCTGCATTTATCATGTGATTTGTGGTAATTTATTTCTCAATCTCATTGCAAATAAGCTGACCATGAATGTGTGAAAAAATCTGTGTCAGCGCTTCTTTTAACACAAGATCAAATGTTACTTTCAATCATGTTGGCATACCATATCATGTTACCAAGAAATGGCAAAGGCAAAAATGCTTCAAAAAACAAGCTCTATTTTCGATCTTATATCCTATGTAACCAAACAACAATTCTTGATTGTTTTTTTTTTTTTATTGTTTTTTTTTTTTTTTTCTGTTTAGCATTCAGGATCCAAACACATTATTCCTTGGTGATGTATAATAACCTGCACATTCTCAACGGAGCATAAAGAAAGTAAAGCATATTACCCACCAATATGAAATTACCTTTTTGCCCTGATTATCAGGATTCCCTGTAATATTCTAGATTATTTAAGGATATTCAGTTTAGATGTGTGTGTGTGTGTGTGTGTGTGTGTGTGTGTGCATGTGAAGCGGGTCTAACAGTAATTCTCTTACCATGATCATCTTGCCATCCTTGATTTCTCTGACAAACTTGGTCTCTTTGCCATCCCATTTCTGGACATGGACCAGCTTGTCATCCTCGAGGGTCACTGTGGACTGGGAAAAAAAAAAAAAAAAAACAGAAATAAACATTTTCAGCATGCGAGACAGAAACTTCATCAAAAACTTCATACAAAAAAAGCTTCAAAATGTTGGCCTAATATTTGTTCTCAGACATCATGTCATGGATCCACAAACTAACTAACACTGGACCGCTGACCTCCAGTTTGATCTTTTTCTGAAGGACCCATAGGCAAAATGTTTTTACTGATTGAGTATTAAATTGTCTGCACTAAATGTGGAGAAGCAATTCTCTAATTAGAATTATTTACATGAAACCACTGCTCATTCAGTGACGGGACCCTTGAGACTCCCCTCAAGGACCATGGGAGCTCCTGCATGTTGAGAACCATTACACTTTTGTAATATATGAACCAGTGATGTTTTATGAGACCTCTCCGCTTCAGGCACAGAATTTGCACCTCGCACCATGAATTCCACAAATTTAAGAGGTGAATGGGCTTGCTGTCTAATTGATGCTTTAGTATTTTATGTTTATATGCATTTTATTTTTTCACATACAGCGGGGAAGTTAACAATATCCAGTTTTATTTCCATCCAGTTGACTTACTTTGCAATTTCTGTCATCAGCAGTGGCTTCATCAAACTCCTCCCCCAGTTTGAAGGAGATCTCGGTGTTTTTGAAGGTGCTCTGGGTGCGGATCACCACCTTGTCACCCTCCTGGCTGATGATCACCGTCGGCTTGGTCACATTCCCAACCTGCCTGGTGGCAAAGCCAACACCTGACAGAGACCAGGGGTGAAACATATGACTGAGATCAGCTTATATTGCAATCAATTCCTTGCATTTTTAGTGCTTTCAGCACATAAAGTTGTTAAATGGGTCTGAATTAATGTCCAGAGACATCACAGTTTTACATTTATCAGAACAATTCAAGAATCAAATACAAAAAACATAGTAAAATGAAATAATATTTTAAAACAGGATTAAAAAGGGATCAATAAAGTTTCATACTATCAGAAGAAGAAGAAAAACTGCAACTCACCAAGTGCTTTCATGTATTCATCAAAGTTCTCACTGTCAACCAGTTTCCAAGTGGCACAGAAGGCGTCAACCATGGTGAAGCTTTTAGAGAGGCAATGTAATCTCCCAAGTCCAAACTGCAGCAAAGTGCAGCTTTTCTAAGTTTCCTCCTGTGTTAATATTCTGCCTCTCATTAATATGTACACCTAGAGGTGGGGCCAGGCCTCCCATTGGCTCAGGAGATTTTATTGAGCTAGTGATTGGTGAAAAGAGTTTTTTTTTTTTTTTTTTTTTTTTTTTTTTTTTTTGTAGTTAAGTCTGGAGTTTACATGCTTATGTTAATTGAGACTCTTTGCAAAAAAAAAAAAAAAAAAAAAAAAAAAAAAAGCAGGTTAAGAGGCTTTATTAGTGCATTAAGAGGCCTAATGATGCAGTGACTCTCAATAGGTGTCAAATGAGTTTGGTAAGGCAAGTAAGGTAAATGAAGTACGGGCCATTTCTCAGCCTAAGTGAGTCCAGATTTTCTCTTCAAGATGTTTGGAAGCTATAATATCTAAAATACAAATATTCTATCGTGGGGCAACATGACCATTGTGTGGTGAAGTATGTATAATAATTTATCATCAGTCAGAAAATTGGTGGGTTTATATGGGCTTCAGAGTTTTGGAGGTAAATAACATTAGGAACTTTAGTGAACAAACTCACCTGCTCTCTTTTATCTCATCCAAGCTGATAATGCAAGGCCCTTTATGGATTTGCCCCCATTTATCTTTTAATAATTCCTCCATCAGTCTCCTGCATGCTAGAGTTGTGTTGGGAGTCTCGTCGGAAGGCGGTGTCTGGAATGTTCCATGTTGGAGCGAACCACTGAAGCATAATCAGTTTGTTTGACAGCCCTTTGTCATTAACTGCATTAACCCCCCCTGAATCCCTCTGTGGCTTTTCTGCATGCTGAACACGCACACTAATTACTGTGTCAAAGTGTGTGTGAGTCTGAGAGAGAGAATGCATATGACTGCTGGTCTTGTTGTATTAGTTTTGCACAAAGTAAACGCTCATCCCTGATCCCACAGTTGTAGTGAAACCTGACAGGAGCATTAAAGGAACTGTTGTTCTATATGTTGGCATCTGGTCATTGTTGCAGTAAAAGGAGATAAACAATGAGTTTCATATGCCAAACAACCATCAGTGGCAATAAAACCAATTACATGTGTATAAAAATCATTTTTCTTGGGACAAGCATATATGTTTCCCACTCTATCAGAAAATATAACTTAAATTCAATGGTATGAACTAAATTTGCAATGAAATAACACATGAAGTGAGTCTTACACCTGTTGTGAAGGACCTCTGGCACCTCCTTCTGGCCACAAATAGAAACAATTTTGCAACCCCTGAAATTAAATTCACAATAATTTAAAATTCACCAGAAATTGTCTCAGTTACACAATTTGATTAAAAAAAAAATTGTACCATGTGGGTTACTGGATTAAATTTAAATGGCGGCTGTGACTTGTAAATATTTGAGACCACCTGCCATATACCATACATGTGTTTTCATATGAGCAACTCACACATAACTCTGACATACTGTACATAGCATCAGTTTTATTAGCGTCAGTAAACACTGAAATGTAGCTTTACAGTATGGACACAGATATACTGCAATGTAAAACTATTTACAGACCCAAAATACACCTTATATTCTTTTACTTCTAATAAATTAGTTTTCATTTCTATTGCACCTGTGAAAAAAAGACATACAAGGTTGAGGTTTGTACTGTACCACAGCCTAGTAAACCACAGAGAAGATAAAAATTGTACTTTACATCACCAAATGGAATGTTTTTGTTGTGAAAAAAGATAAAAAGAAAAAGAAAAAAACATTCCCGATGCTACATTGTCGACATTCAGAGAAAAAAATGCTTAGGTTTGGAATTGAACTCCATTACGTTTTGCACGACTCTCTACTTTCAAATATGAAATTACATTTTCTTTTATGAGCCACAGGCAAATTTCCACAGTTGGTGCCATCGATGAAATCACTGCATATGCTACTTATGTGACAAGGACACAATGCCAATAATCAGTTGATAGCAGTGGCTCAAGATATCCACGCATGGAAAGATGAGATCCATGGGTTCCTCTTCAGACACCTGAAAACAATCACATAGTCTCCCTTTATCATCATCATCATCATCACCATCAGGGTCTTCACCATTGCATTTTGCTTGCTCTTCGTCATAATGATCAGATCACCGCCATCATCAGCATCATCATCAGCATACACCATCCATCTTGTCTCTCCGCAGCACAGTCATGCTGCTGTTGATGACCTTCACTTCACTCTCTCCATCACCTGTCTCCTCCACCCACTGTGTTGCCATGGTAACGTCATCCTGAAAGATGTTGCATAGTGACAGCGAGTGAGTTTACAGTTTTCTGGTCAAGAGGGTTGGGGGTGTCTGTAGGGAGATGGCCTATGGTGAAGAGTCTCTCTCTGTCCATCTTTCTCTCTCTCTCTCTCACTCTCTCTTTCTGTGTTAATCAGTGTCTCCATCCATCAGTCCTTCTGAGGGTGGTCAGTACATCTGTTGTAATACGAAGATGAAGGCTGTATTACGTGGCCTTGGCCTTCTCCTCCTCTGGACTGCTAGGTGGGCTGGAGGATGATCCCTCGCCCCCTCCATCTGCATCACCTAACACACACACACACACACACACACACACACACACACAAACATAGACATGTATGAAAGATAAGCACATTCACACATAGGCAAAAAAAGAGAAACAGACTACAGATACATTACTGTATATATAGAGATTCTAATGTAGCATATTTGCAGTTGTGTCACATCAACCAGTGTCAATCAAAAGCTGTCTACATATATAATAATCAAAGATGAAAAAGAGAGATAAAAGCTTGTTGTGGTGCGGCTGAAGTGTCATTCTGTATTGCCCTAAGACTACAACTGAACCATGTGGCACGGCAGATTTGTTCACTGCGACAAATTAAATTGTCAAAGTCAAGTCCAAGAGATGCGATTCAAGTCCACACCTATGACACAAAGTAAAACACTTGAATCAGTAAATCTGCAAAATAACAGAAATAAAGGTTGGTTTTACTCCATCACAGCTTAAAATTGCTACCATTTTCTTTGGTAGGAACAAATTATATAAAAATGTGTTTCACTTGCTGACTTGAAAAACAAATATGTTGACGTAAAATCTCAAGCACTGTCAACTGAGTTTAAAAAAAATGCTCTGCAATTTCCATTACAAAGGTGGACTTAATGTAGAAACACAGTTAGAAACCCACCAACTACTGACAGTTCGGCCAGTTTTCCAGACAGATCAGCAGCTCCTGCTCCAGCACTGGAGCCCAGAATATCAGGCATGGCATTACGTCGACCAGTACGCCCCGTTGACGTAAAGTCTGTGACAACAGGCTCCACATCAGTCATCTCTGGTAACTGTCTTCATAGCTTCATGGTCTGCGGAAGAGAGATATGGACATATTCATCTTTTATCATGATGATTTTTCTACAAACACTAATAGGGAGCACAAACATTTATTTCAACTGGAAGTGACAGGTTTAGAGCTGTCATTTTCTCTGACAAAAAGGGTTCAAAAGGATTTTCAACCACATGAGAACCACTGTTGTCAAAGTTGTTGTTGTCAAATAACACAAAACTTCAAAATGTTGCCACTGGCCATGCATAACTCAAATCACTGTCTCTTTTGCACACTGCATACAACAAACACAATGTGGCTGCTGCAGGCAACAAGGTAACTGTAATTCAAATGATGAAGTGCAGCATTATGCGGTTACAGATTTTGATGCAGAAATGCTCGTTCCAAGTACAGTGAACGAAATGGAAAGGGAGGGATTGCAGACTCTTGGACTTGCATGGAGCATGGTGTGAGATCAAAGATGCAGCATCCCACAGGGACGTGGACCAGAATCCTTTTGAACCAGCTAGTCAGTTTGATATCTTATCCAGCTTTGAACACAGTGGAGAGGTAGAACCCGGCTGATATAACAGACCCATATACCAGGACCCTAACTCAACGGGGATGTATCTTTTGATGCATTTGTCATTCCTTATATCTGCCTTTCCTTCTGTGTGTAATCAGAATGAAACTCTCTCAGTGACAACAGTAAATCAGGTTTGATTGAAAATAACTTTTACAGTTAATAAAGGCTGATATCTGATATACATGATATGCCAATTTTCTCACTTATTCCCTTGATCCTCGTGATATGAAGGACAACATGCCACAGGAAAATGACATTTAAATCATTCCCTAAGATATTAGGTAAATATTTACATTTTTGTCCAAGAGTGCAGTGCATTGTTGGGATGTAAGTGCGTAGAAAAATCTCTAAATGTTTATGGGGTGGCAATTTTGGGCGTGTCACAAAAGGAATAAAATTGCCAGTTGAGTACAGTCCACTCTCAGTCCACTAGATTTATCATTATTATTATTATTATTGATATTGTTGTTGTTATATGTCCTTCCCTGATGTGACTGATAATTTGAACAGAGAGGCAAGCCAGAATGGGAACAATAAATCAAACGCACTATTCCAGGCGCTCAGTGTGTTTGGGAAGTAGCTAACAACACGGTGATCTGATGCCGTCGGCTTCTGTAAAAGTTGACATTAAAGCAGCCAGCAGATTAGTAGGGGACTTTACAAGGGAACTTTACACTGGAATCTCATTAGTTGGTAGTGAAATATGGAAATCATTCAACTTGAAAGAATTCTGAAGGTGTTCAGTGTTTATAATGTATTTCCGCAATGAGATAACTCTGTTCCACATGAATCATATGCAACAGGCTATCTTTTCATGATTAGATGATACTCTGTTCCTTATGCTCATACGCTGTTACACATATGAAAACTGCTATGGCTTTGGTAATAGATTTTGACCTTAGAAGTGGAGTGTCATGCTCTCTTGGAAGGATTGCAGCTTCAGCCATCCATTAGTAACTTTTAAACATAAGCAACCACAGAACCTTTTTCATAATTTTCTGCAAGATTACGGGACTTCATATTTTGCTGCAACACAGCAAAATTTTTTACTAGTACAATAAGAATCAGGTAAACTGGGGAGACTATTTCACAATTATTAAATACCTTTGCAGACTTGCAGTTTAGTGTGATTATATGCCCTAAAAACTGTGTTAATGCCAAATGTAGAAGCAGACTCAAAATGCAAAAGCACACACACAAACACTCTTACACACCGAGGTTATTGTAAGGTTTATTTTTGGCACTGCTGACCTGCTTAAATCCACTGTTTAAGACAGCGAAGGGCCAGCAGTGAACTAAAATCGTGGACACACACAAACACACTCCAGCGAAACTTATGCAGCAAAGAAATGAAACAAACTTACGAAAACAAAGGAGGGACATATAGCAAGTGTAGTTTTCATAGAGGCAGATATAGGGGTGTGTGTGCATGTATGTGTATGGGTCGTATGAGTGTGTTTGAGTTTTACTATGTATACTCACATGCATGTCACAGAAAAGAAAAGAATAAAAGAAGAGTGCAGCACAGCTCATTCAGCTGAGTTGCTCAAAGCGACTTTCTCATTTGTATCTCTCACCAGGAGAAATTTGTCCATGTTGTCCTCTGAGTTATGCTGACATGTGACAGCATGATGTGCACACAGTCTACAGTAAACTAAAAGTCTCCCCAGACAACAGAGTTACACTATATTACCAAAAGTATTCGCTCACCCATTCAAATGATCAGAATCAGGTGTCCTAATCACTTGGCCTGGCCACAGGTGTATAAAATCAAGCACTCAGGCATGCAGACTGTGAAACAAGACATTTGTGAAAGAATGGGCCGCTCTCAGGAGCTCAGTGAATTCCAGCATGGAACTGTCATAGGATGCCACCTGTGCAACAAATCCAGTCGTGAAATTTCCTCGCTCCTAAATATTCCACAGTCAACTGTCAGCTCTATTATAACAAAATGGAAGCGTTTGGGAACAACAGCAACTCAGCCACGAAGTGGTAGGCCACGTAAAGTGACGGAGAGGGGTCAGCGGATGCTGAAGCGCATAGTGCAAAGAGGTCGCCGACTTTCTGCACAGTCAATTGCTACAGAGCTACAAACTTCATGTGACCTTCAGATTAGCCCAAGTACAGTACGCAGAGAGCTTCATGGAATGGGTTTCCATGGCCGAGCAGCTGCAGCCAAGCCACACATCACCAAGTGCAATGCAAAGCGTCGGATGCAATGGTGTAAAGCACGCCGCCACTGGCCTCTAGAGCAGTGGAGACGCGTTCTCTGGAGTGATGAATCACGCTTTTCCATCTGGCAATCTGATGGACGAGTCTGGGTTTGGAGGTTGCCAGGAGAACGGTACATTTCAGACTGCATTGTGCCGACTGTGAAATTTGGTGGAGGAGGAATTATGGTGTGGGGTTGTTTTTCAGGAGCTGGGCTTGGCCCCTTAGTTCCAGTGAAAGGAACTTTGAATGCTTCAGGATACCAAAACATTTTGGACAATTCCATGCTCCCAACCTTGTGGGAACAGTTTGGAGCGGGCCCCTTCCTCTTCCAACATGATTGTGCACCAGTGCACAAAGCAAGGTCCATAAAGACATGGATGACAGAGTCTGGTGTGGATGAACTTGACTGGCCTGCACAGAGTCCTGACCTGAACCCGATAGAACACCTTTGGGATGAATTAGAGCGGAGACTGAGAGCCAGGCCTTCTCGACCAACATCAGTGTGTGACCTCACCAATGCGCTTTTGGAAGAATGGTCAAAAATTCCTATAAACACTCTCCTCAACCTTGTGGACAGTCTTCCCAGAAGAGTTGAAGCTGTAATAGCTGCAAAAGGTGGACCGACATCATATTGAACTCTATGGGTTAGGAATGGGATGGCACTTCAGTTCATAGTATGAGTAAAGGCAGGTGAGCGAATACTTTTGGTAATATAGTGTATTTTCAGTTTTTCATTTTCCCATATTCTCATCAACAACAAACGACATCTCAGTTAGTGCATATCCCTGTGGTACAAACGGGCATGTTTGAGGGGATATCTGATGTCTTTTTTGGTTTCTGAATATATTTTTCTGTTATTTCCACTATATTACACAGTATACATATTGAGGTTTCTATGTGGTTTTGACTATAAGCTGCTGAACTCGGCTGCTGGTGAGTACATGGTCACCTGAACCCCCTGGCCATAGCACAAAACAGTCACTGATGATCCATGGAGTTATGAGCACTGTATGACTCAGAACCAGCTTGATCCTTAGGAACTATATACATAGCCATTAATAGGACAAGACAGGGTGCTAACACAGATGCCTGCCCTGACGCAGGCAGAGATTCAAAGTACAGTACGTTATTGCAGCAGAACATGTACCAAAATGGTGTGATTTATTTGGGGAGCACAGAAACATGAGACTGACTCTGAAAGTTTCTGTCATTCAAAATGTGTGAGTTGCAACCTTGCTTATTTTATTTAATTATACAAATGAACTGACTGTACCTATATGAAGAGGAGAGATTTAAGTGTTGTAACAGTTTCAGATAATGAGACACAGAAAATTATTATTGGTGCACATGCCCCAGGAAATGTTAGTTAGTTTAACAATTCCTCTGTTGAATGTTTGGCAAAAAGTAAAAAAAAAAAAATATTTGTTATTATGGTTATTTCCCATTAGTTGCTCACTCGAACTGAGTGAAAAAGTAGCATCAGGTGCCAGGAGACTTGGCAAACCCCATCAAGTAGGCCTGTTGAGTAAAATTTTAAATTAAGTCCCTCTGAGAAGGGGAGTCAGGATCCAAAGGAGCGACTCTTTGCATGCCAGAAAAAGAAAGCTATTGTTATTGTACATTTCCCACCTTAGAAAATCTGTGCAGACTAACCCTTTGGAATGAAGGACCCTGGTACTATACAATGGCAAACATCTGCCATTCTACCTTATTTTAGTAATGAGCAAACTATTTTGAGCTTCTCGTTATCTAGCTACAAAGTAACATACTCAGTTGATCTTATCTGACAGTGGAATGGGTTAGCATTAGAGTACACTCTGTGCTTCAGAGACAGAGAGCAATGATGTCCATAATTTTTTTTTTTTTTTTTTTTAGAAATCTACATTCATCAGTTGCTTGAGGGAAGCATTATGACTAGCATGGCAGTCTTTGACTTACAGCAGAATGAAGTAGTCATCTTTCATCAACTCTTATCAGCAACTAAGGAAGTCACATTGACAGGTTTCTGATATGTACAGCTTCACTGACCCACACATGTAATCCCAGGATCTGAGTGTGGCTATAACAACTGGGCATAAAATACAGCAGCTACATTAGAAAAAGAACACTTGCTAGGGTCTGCATGTACTTTTGCGCTATTTACGAGATTATCTCTGAATATCTCTCAGATTAGATTAACTATATATCAGTTACTCTGCATTATTTAGTTATTCTCAAAGCTGCTCTCACCTCTTTGTTCATCCTGTTGCCAAAATCCACAAGCGAGGACAAACACACCTGGCTATGCACCCAGTGTGCTCATTTATTTTTGAGATGCTGGAAGAGACTGCACAGCTGTACTGTGCTGAAGGCTAGCAAGAAGCTGCAGAAAAGTTGTTGGTTTCTTATGACTGAATCTAGTGGTGAGGTTGTGCTATGTATGATTATATATCATAAACATCACGATTTCTACTGACATTTGTTTGTGTGGGGCTGTGCAGCCAACACCCTACCAGGAGAGGGTGCCAATGGCTTCACCTTATGGGTGGTTACTGGCCTGGGACTTCATCCAAATGGTTTCCACTGTTATAAAAAGCAAGTAGTTGCAGTGAGCCATAGGTAAGCAGCAGGCACAGAGTTGATGTTTCTTTGCAGAGGGGGTGAGCACCTTTAATGGGTCGTCATACAAGCAGAAACAGATTAAAGATGAACAGGGACAGAAGGGTGGAGTGGAGAAAAAGTGCAAATACAACAAATGCCCTTGCAAATCGCTGATATTTAAGAACCATGGTCAGCGCCATGCTTAAAGCTAAAAACCTGCACAGACGTCAGTCAGATAAAGGATTAATCAGTCGGGCAGACCTGCATGCAACTAAGGATATATCACATAACAGAAAGTGAATAGGTACACATTTTTAAATTCAGTGGTGACAGGTGCCTATACAACCACATACAGCCACACAGTCAGTGTTAACACCATCAAGCCACACAACAACAAAGCTGTGTGCACACTAAACCTGTGGGCGATCCAGTGGCTGCCACAGTTTGAATCCATATTCACTCAAGTAAAAATGTAATGAAATCCAAAGGGCAGCTGACTGCTGCTGCTTGCTGCTCAAAGACAAAAACCCTTCGGCAGTGCCGGGGGCTGGCCTCTGCTCTGCTGAAGACACAGGTGTTGTCTAAATAATAATAAATATGAGAACATGAAACTACCAACTAACCACACTATCAACTGTCCCAGAGAGAGTTTTTACTTTCACAGAAAAGTACCAGTGAATAGTTCAAGAAGCTTCTGCTGCAGTTAAAATTCACCTCAACCTAACGTCGCCTTGTGGAAATTGACATAATGCATACAAACAAGGCACCACAATGGAAATACAACTCAGGGCTTGATATTGTTATTTTTGGATCACTCGCTGGTCCAAAACTCGTGAGGATACATTATTATTTACCAGATGGATAAGAAATCCCTGATGATGACACGATCATGTTTTGGTGATTGTTTTGGGTGGCCTTTGGCCTGGATGAAGTTCCTGGGCAAAGGCCAACCAAGAGGTGAAGCCAATGGCACCCCTCCTGGTAATTTCTGAGCATCAGAACACACATGTGCTGATATGTAACACAATATCAAAGAGCTAAACCCAGTGGTTTTAGAATTATGAAAGCTCCTGCACACTCTGCATAATATTTTATTTGTTCATTGCCTGAATCTTGTGTACACTGTGTAATGAGATATCAGAACCAGTTGACAAGAAGGCCACTAAAATACACTGATGCTGCATTCATGTCACATCAGAGGTAGGAAAAAAAAATATTCATTAACTTTCATTGATATTGGCAGTCTGAGGTGCCAAAATCAAAGTCACTTTTATTTACACTACTACAATCAATTAAAAGTTAGTTACTACTGGTGCTTATGGAAAGAAACATTCTCTGCAGTTCATATTCATACATACAAATATGTTTGGATGTAGCTGTTCCAATGAGTGAAAACAAACAAAGTACACTGTCAAATTAAAGCAACAAAAGCATGTGAGTGATTAAATCTTCAACACAATCTGTCATCATCAAGTTGATTGTTTGAGATTGCATTATATTCCACAGCCCTTATTATTTCATGGCACATCCTTAGAGCAGTGGTAGAGTATATGCAGCCAGAGATACTGAGCTGAGCATTGATTAGATTTTCTACAGACAATCATGTTGAGTCGAGTCATATTTTCATAAAACAAAATTATTATTGGTCTTCTGACATTACTCAGATTTCTTGAAGTGCATGAATTAACTGTAGTTTATTCCATCATGCTGTGTTAAAGGAGGAAAACAAGGCCAACACTGTAGAGAGGCTGATATACACTTATTCTCCCAGAAAAAAAACAGGGTCTAATCGGAGAGATGACCTTGGTCTAAAGTGCCATGATTCCATTATAATATTACAGACCTTATATTGTGATGTTTAAATGCCAACCTCCATCAGCTTTCATCCTTTCAACCACCTTTCATCAAAAAGCCAAAGGATTAGGGAGCTTTTGAAATATGGTTTGGCACAGCATACGGAGTATAAGCAATTGGTAATGTGGATATACTATTGGATTCAGTGTGTGGCTGTGTGTGTGTGTGTGTGTGTGTGTGTGTGTGTGTGTGTGTGTATGTGTGCCTGTCCTGCATCCATGTAAGTCAATGTAAAAGCATTTATATGAGGCACCTGTATGCCTTCCGCTGCAAGGCAAATAAGAGCTGTGTCTAACTGTGATGTGAATTTCATTACAGAAATTAATACGCAAATTAGCTGAAATGAAGGACACTAATAGGCTTCCTGAATGTATAGCAGGTTTGTCAGACAAAAAAAATCCACCAGAGAAATGGAGAGTCTTCCCTTATTTCATAAATATGTTTCCAGTGTTATGTATCTCATAACTTCTTTATGTTTTATGCTTTTCTTAAGAGTAAAAACCTTTGTGTCATATAAAGGGAATGTAAGCAAAAGCAGACATTTCCATTAAGACTCGTATAGTGTGATACACCAGCTACTGTGTGATCAAATCTAAGGCTGCTTATGAGAAAGTGCTGGTGCTACAGTTGTTGTTACAGCGTTACAAGGCAGTCCAAGAGGAACTTAATTTTAGAAAAAGAAAAAGAACCCTGAAATGTGCTGGAGGCCATAAAAGCATATAGGACTTTCAGAAAGCGCACTCTCTTGCAGGTTTCACATGATTTATTCACGAGACTGGTGAGCGTCCACTCTCTGACTTGCAATGGAGATATTGCACAAAATGGTTTATGATCTTGGAATTACAAGTTTCCAAAAAATAAATGAATAAATAAATAAATAAATTTAAAAAACACAAACAATTAACTTTATTTGTATATTATTTATATTTTTTCATTGTTGTAATATATTTTATATAAAGAACCTTAAGACGTGAAGTCATATTTGCTTTTTCAAACCAAATTCACGCACTAAACCCTTACAAACAGTGTGCCATTGCTATTTGTGCATTTTTAAATTGGGCAATTTGCCTAAATTTGGCACTTAGCCCTTCCTATGCAAACTTGTATTATCCTACCCTGGACTCAAAAACAGTAGGGGAGAGTGGGGTAATTTGTGCCAAGGGGGCAAGTAGTTATCTAGAAAACCACAGAAGAAGTTGGTCATGTGACCACATATTTTTGAAGAGGCATCCATTTCACTCATCCTGCAAAGAAGGGAGACACATGGCTTGAGAGGTAAGCACATTTCAGCTCAAAAAACATTTTTTTGCCCACCAAAGTAAAACTTCTATGATCAAGGTTTTTTGATTGCTGTGTTTGAACAATTATAGAAAACTTTGAAAACAGTTCACACAAGTTTTAGTACTTTAGTAAGCTACACCATGAGTCTATACAGTTAGCATGATGTTAACTCAAAACAGCGGGGATGCATTTTTTTCAAAATGGTGGGCTTGGGGTAATTTGTGCCAAAGGGTCTGGGGTAAGTTGTGCCAGTGGCACAACATGTGATTATATACTATATATTACTTTATTGTATTTTATTGTTACTGTACATTGTCTTCTTACCTTTGATAACTAAAACTATTCAGATTCAGATGAAGATGATTTGCAGGTGCTCATTTTGGAATTTTTATTTTGTTCTGGGTATGTGTTCATGAGGCGCTCCGCCTCATTGTAGAAAAGTGGCCTGTGATCTTGTTAAAATAATAAATAAAAGTTAAATAAATAATTTTGTATTGAATTTGTTTTGTTTTTATATAGCATTATCATTTGTGAGATTAAAATGATCTGTTTTACTTCAATTATCAATGGCACAATTTACCCCAGTGTATTCTCTCTAATGGCACAATTTACCCCGCACCGGGGGCAAGTTGTGCCACAGGACCACTTTTTTTTCGAAAGCTATATTTCTCAAACAGTTTATATAAGATCCAAAGTGATTGTTCCCAGGGATGCACAACATCCTAAACTATATATGCATATTTTACTTGGAGGCATTACTGTAATCCCCTCGCTTTAAAGGCACTTAAAGTAAAAATTGGCACTACTTACCCCACTCTCCCCTATACTCTCCCTTGAAATAAAATTGGAAAAGCATGATTTCCCTTGTTTTCCGCCAGTGTATCCCTCCCATAAATTTTCAAAAGTCACTTAACATGAAAACAGTTTATGGGCCACCTCCTGCCCTATATAGTGGAAAAGGAAACACAAGGCAGTTTCTGAACTTCACAGGCTCTGGCAAGTTCCTGCTTACAAAAAGTTCCAGGTTGCCCTCTGAAGTCGAAAAGCGGCATTATTAATGCAAAGATTAGGCAAAGCAAAGTCTGATGGGAAAGGAAAGCGTCCCTCCTGGGGTTTCACCTGGGAAATACCTGCACAGAAACTGCCAGGCTACAGTCTCCTTGATAAAATCCATTAAAGAAAGAGAAAAAAGGAGAAACCTTCAAAAACCTCCCGTAAAGGCCACATGACAAAAGGCTTCCCATCCTGTTTCCTAGTCTTTAGAGTTTTCCCTACATGTCGCTCCCTGTTGTCTCCAAGCAGCAACAGAGGAACACTGGAGCACAACTGACTGTTGTTTTTAATTTTAGAAATGAAATACTCATGTACGGCTTTTAATTGACTTGCTGAATGCTTAAAATCCACTGGAATTTTACGTTTGAGTGTTTGGTCACTACAGATGAGTTTTTACAAAATGACTCTGGCTCTCTGTAATTGTAAAGAAAGTTTAGAGTGGTGTGAATGCACTGAGTGTCACTGGAATAAGGTGGAAGGTATGGAAACCTCCAAAAGTGCTGTGAACTGAGCTTAAATTACGCTGATTCAGTGAAGCAAAGGGACTCTATCCAAGTACAAGTAACATTTCTCCGCATACATGCCATTTACAGCAGGAACAATATCAACAGCAATAAACATTATCTCATCAAGATGCCAAAGATGCCAAACAAAGCTGTCAGTGATGTCTCCCTGCTGTTTTCTGCTGCACATCACCAATTTGAGTACTGACTTTTCAATGCATCAAAGTATGAAGAAAGCTTGGAGCCTAGATGTAGCTGAGATATAAATATTTATGAGACTCTTGTTAAATTACACTGTGCACTTTGTTTATGCATTATGACCACCACAACCCCCCAGAGGCAGCTGCAGTATGTTCACACATGCAGGGAAGCATGCAAAATCTCAGCTCATTTCTCAGTCCCCTGAGTGCAATTTCATATAGCAACTGCTCACGCACACACACACACACACACACACACACACACACACACACACACATTTCGGACTTCAAAGGATAAATCATTACTCTTTGCCTGTCATCAAATCTGCCAATTAAATGGATATTTCCAGGAAGAGTCGTGCGGTTCTACAAATTACTGCAGGGTGGCTGCATGGCAGATAATTTAGATTTCAGCGAGGGTTTCTCATTTAAAGCTTCCAGGTGAGATGCTGTTTGTTCGCTGTGGCGGCTGTTAGCTATTTAATTATTTAAAGGCAGAATGAGTAGAATTTTCCTAAAAAAAAAAAAAAAAAAAGAACATATGGAGACATATAAAAATAATCCCACTCATTCATCACTTATGACCTACTAGCAGTGTGTGTTGGTGTGTGTGTGTCTGCACAGACCCTGCCCTCTGCCTGGATTTTCTTGTTTCGCTGAGTTCAGGAATCTTGTAGGCGTCCGCCCGCGAGCATATTTCAAACCATGACTTTTAACATTTTTCCTGTCACATTTCAACATTTCAACCTCCTCAACAAAAGGCCTTATGACTGCTCATCTGAAATTTTTTATCGTCAACTCTTGGCTGTGTGCACATGAGTGCCACCATTCAGTATCCAGAGGTACAGCCAGGTGACATGGACAAAATCAAATATCCAATAATTTTGACTGAACACCTTGACATTGATGCTGTGACAATAATGCCGGGATGACTACTGGTGCTTTCAAGATATTTGAATACCAGAGTTTTGATAGACAAACATTAGTAATTTGGATATGACAACCAAACAGTAAAATCCCAGTCTCTAATGACAATATTGCTATAATATCAATATATTGCGCAGCTCTCTTCTGAGGTATTAACAAATGGGTCTACTCTTTTCAGAAGGTGACAGAGGCAGGTGTGGTGGTGTAGCAATACATGTTAAAAGTCATTTTCCCACAATATTGTGTTCTAATTTAATGCCTAACGACTTAAGAGTCTTTGTAGGTTCAGGTATGTCTTCCTCGCTTGAAACCAGTTTTGGTAGGATGCTGCTTGGCAGGATCCGGATGATTTATGTGGAATGAGTGGCAAAGTTGAAGATGTGAATTGTGAAACTTTCTCACTAGGCGATATAAACATTGACTGGCTAGCTGGTCAGTGCCAATGAAAACAAGATGCTATCCTCTGCTAATGCTTGTAATCTATGACAGATGGTCCCACAAAAAATACTGCTGGCCATACATCTGCCACGTGGATCAATCATATTTACACTGATGCTTGAGGGGTTTAGTGAGCCCAACATGATTGCAATTACCACAATGAATAAAACTCCTAAAGCTGGCGCTAAAATCATAAAGAGAACATATAAGAAGTTGATATTCGCATGCTTTTAGAAAGATGTAAAATACATAACCCAGGAGCATGAGGCTGCATTGAATAGATTTACGAACATCTTTATGAAGACTGTTGATAATCATTCCTCCATGAAGACGTTCACAGTTAAATCCATGACAGAATCTTTAAATGATCTCAGGAAACAGAAAAATGAAGTTAAATCTTTACAGTAAAGTTGGGTTCAGTGGCGCTGCCTGTTCACATGCATGTGCAGAAGTGTTTGCTCAAGAAAGCGCTTTGAGAACCAGCTTATCTCGTAATTGATTCCATGGATTTGTATGGAATTTGGCTTACATGCTTTAAATAAAGTCAAGTCAGTCTTTATTATCTCCTAAGGAAATTATGTTTTCAGCAGGTCATAAAAAAACATGTTGACTCAGAAAACTTGGTCATGACTGATTGAAGTTTAGGAGCAAAGAAACACTTTTTCATCAACATTGCACTCAAAATGTCCAATAATCAAAAAAATAAAAATTACACTGTAGATCCTAAGAAAAACATAACAAAATAACAAGGTACCCACAACATTTATTAATGTTCACGCTGATAATCTGTCTTAGTCTATTCAGTCTAACTTTGACTCAGTTAGCCATGACGAAGCTGGTTGCAAGGTTTGAAAATAACAGGTGTTGGGTTTCTCTTTTATTAATTATACTGGTAATATTATTCTTCTTTTTTTTTATTTTTCACAAAATCAGCACAATATAAATATCACAAAACACAAGTAAATACTGAGTTATGACACCCTGGTTTTAAGGTTGATATACACTCCATGTGTATGTATTGAATGGAAAGAAAAAAATTCAAAATTGAAGGCATGCATTCTATATTTCCAAAAAAATAATTTTTACTGACATTTTAACTTAGACTGGCAGGTGCAAGCAGTCAAACAGAAGTTGCATGGGGAACAGTATCTTAGTTAGAAAAGGAAACCCGGCAGTCATCCATGTTTCTGAGAATTTCTGATTTTTGAATTCAGCATAAATAAAGCTGTTGGTCAAAACAAATTCAATTACTCACTAAAATTATTTCTCACTTGAACATAAACCAAAATAATGTATAACCTACTGCATGCAATGTAGTGTATGTCTACTTGTTTGCACAGCCAATCAGCCTATATTTAAATTAAAACAGTGAGTAATTCCCTCAGTATCATCATTATTATTATTATTATTTCATAATGCACTGAGGAGATTGCTTCCTGAGGGAGCCAGTCCACTCAGCCTGCCTCCAACCAAATTAATCTCCAAAGAAACACTGGGCTAAAAATAGACCAACGTGACTGGAGGGATGCTGAAAAAAAAAAAAAAAAAACCCTGTTAGGTTAGTCAGTGGTGCCAAACTGAGCCTGAGCCATTCAGCAGCACAGGCTGTAGTACACACAGCGGCAGAAAGCCTGGCAAAAAAAAAAAAAAAAAAAAAAAAATCAGTCACATCGCCACAATTACAACAACACCGCACTCACGTGGATGAGCACAGCTGTCATTCCCTCATTAATAATATGTAATTAACCCAAATTAACGTCCGATTACTAAAAATACGGCTTAAGCGGATTTTGTCAGCGAGCTAACATATTAAAATAGAGAAAAGCGGCGGCTATTTCTGGCATGGACAGTTTGCACCGGGCACAGCGGAACAAGCTTTATCCTGTCAATGTCCTCTGTCATCAATTATGATCGATATCGCTAAAAGGCCCGGTTTATCAATAACACTGAGCAAAGCTGCGGTCTAATTGGTGAATATTCAGGGTTTAAAGGCAGGCAGGCAGGCAGGCGCTCTCAGTCTTTCAGCTATGTAGATATAGATACATATACAGACTACAGGCTGGTGTGCGCTCAGCTGTACTTTGAGGTGTTCTGCATGGTGGCCGCTGGACCAGCCGCTTCACCGCAATGTCAGCCTGTAACCTCAACTTTCACAGCCACAGCCGCCGCACCGTGCAGCTCATCACCGGCCGCGCTAGGAGACATTGTGTCGGGACTTACCGGGTCAGGAGAGACGGCGGCGGACGGACGGGACACGGAGCTACCGTGCATTATATGGCGCTGTGGAGCATTCCGCTTACACCGCTCAATCTGCTCTCTCTCTCTCTCTATCTCTCTCTCTCTCTCTCTCTTACGTCACGGGCAGCGCCGGTCACGGGAGCGCGCAACGGCAAGCAGCGGCTTAACTTAAAATAAATAAATAAATACATAAATAAATAAATAAAAATGTAACACAGGGCCTACAAAAACATCGAGAATGAAATCACTTATCATTACGTCTGCTATGACTTCAACCTCATAAAAAAAAACATTTTTCCAGCATTAAACGGTGGCATATCGGATTCCTCCAGGTTTGCAGTGTTTTTCCTGTGTGTGCCACCAAACAAAAGAGCAAAATTGAATTTCTCTCCCCATGATTTTTATCTTACCAGGTATATTCAACTAGAGGATTTCCAAAATTACCATTATAATAATCTTAGATTTCACCGTCACTACTAGTGTCACTTTCAAGTGTGAGTCTGAATAACACTGGCATTATTATTATTATTATTATTAGTAGTAGTAGTAGTAGTAGTATCATCATCATCATCATCAATAATAATAATAATAATCATAATAATAACAATCATAATATTAATAATAATAATACCGGAAGGGTTACTGTAAGGGTTGGTGCAAAAAGCATTAAGGTAACCAACATGGTAAGTGATATTTCTGCAGATGATCATCTCTCTCTCTCTCTCTCTCTCGCTCCTCTACTACTAACTGGCTTGATGTTTTCCTTTCCCAGAGTGTGTACATGAGGTTTTCACCACACACCTGGTAATTCTCCCAGAAACAGAGTTTAAATGCAGGGAAATCCTCTGCACCTTAGTGAACAGGTGGCCAGGCTGAGGTAGAGCCACTGATTCATTTACATTAAATTCATCTAAGACTCTTTTTGGTCTGTATCTCACATAATTACCACAATGGACTATTTACATTCCCAATACAAACTGCTTTGATGTCCAATGTTTAATTGTTCTGTCGTGTTTAAAGGGGTGATTCATCATCACAGAGACATTTGAAATATGACCCTAAGAATATGTGAAATATAAGGACTTAAAACGGTGATGTGTGTCTTCGGTCAGAATTACCTGCACAACTTAGCTCAAGCCACCTGAGCTTACGACTGAATGAGAAAGTGTTTGAGCCTCGGAAAGAATTAGGCTGTTACGGACTTAATCCTCTTTGATTAACATTAATACAATTAGCATTGTGAGTAACAGGACAGGACAGTGAGTCCTAGGGTGACCTCTGCTCGCCTTGTTTTAAAGCCTCGCCGACTGGATGCACATTCACCAGCACAGGTGATCTGAGCTACTCATCCTTTTCCATGAGTGCCCACACAGAAAACTAGGAGGTTGTATGTCAGAGGGTCACAAATGGAAAAAGGATTACCACACCTCCACAAGGTTATACGGTACAACAGTATTGTCCTCTTCTCATATTCAGTTATGGTCCGACCTGTGTGGTCCACCTCTGTTATGATGTGTTTGGACTAATTACATATTTATTATTAAATTGATCAACACTACTGGACTACTGGCTCTCTATGACAAGCAATTAACATGAACTGATATTACTAAGACAAAATGTTCACAGAGGATATGATGCAAACCCTTGTGCCATAATTCAGCCTTCCTACAGAAACCCAATTTAGAGTTTCATGAGAAGTAAAGCAATCATATAAGTGGGTACCATAATAGACATCATAATATGCTGTCATAAATCTACAGACACTTGGGACACACAGGAATCACTGGTCAGCTGCCCCTGGCTTTCAAGGTGAATGAAATTAGTCATTTGGGTACCACCAATGCTTTGTTGAATTAGGCCCATGACACCTAAAGAAAACTCAGCAGTCTATGCCAGCACCACAGAAACACCAGATGTGTATTTCAAATGCACACGATACATTGTGTAAATAAGACAGCTTTGGAGTTGCTGCAAGGTTTATTTTTTTCACTTTGACAGAGCCAGGCTAACGACTCCCAAAGTCTTTGTCCTAAGCTAACACAAAATACTACCCGTAGGAACCAAACCAGTGGATGTGCAGAGGTAAAAATGGTGTTAAACATCTTTTCTCAGTCTGGGTAAGTTGGGTACAGTGGAGTACTCCTTTAAGAAAGCTCAAATTGACACTACAACACTGGTTACACTGCCTTTGCAACCAAAGACTATATTGTACACTGATCAAAATTTTAAGACCAGTTGAGAAATTGCAAGAATTTACATTTTGCACTGTTGGATCTTAAGAAGGTTCTAAGTAGTGCTTCAAAATGCAAAAGAAGAAATGGGAGTGAGACAAAAAAAAAAAAAAAAGAGCAAGCAATTTATTGCAAACAACCATTAAACCATTAAACTGAAATAGGCTGTTCATCAGCTGATCAAAAGTTTAAGACCACAGCCTTTAAAAGCCCAAATGTTCACAAAAATGTGGATTCAGTGTCATTTTCTGTCAGGTGTCCACACTGTCATGACCTCCTGATGGCAAAGGCAAAAAAGCTTTCTCTCCTTGAACGCGGTCGGATTGTTGAGCTGCATACGCAAGGCCTCTCGCAGCGTGCCATTGCTTCTGAGGTTGGACACAGTAAGACAGTCATTTTAAACTTCCTAAAAGATCCTGAGGGTTATGGAACAAAAAAGTCAAGTGGTAGACCCAAAAAATTTCACCGGCCCTGAGCTGGTGGATCCAATTGGCTGTCCGTCAAGACACAGGACGATCCTCGGCCCAAATTAAGCTTGTCACTGGTGCCAACTGTAGTCCCATAACCATCTGACGGCATCTGCGAGAGAAGGGTTTTAAGAACAAAAAACGTCTTCAAAGGCCTCGTCTCCTTAAACGACAAAATTGCCTGTTTGGAGTTTGCACGAGAGCACCAAACATGGGACATTGAAAGGTGGAAGAAAGTTTTGTTCTCTGAGTAGAAAAAATTTAACCTTGACGGTCCTAATGGCTTCCAACGTTACTGGCATGACAAGGAGATCCCACCTGAGATGTTTTCTACACAGCACAGTGGAGGGAGCGCCATCATGATCTGGGGGGCTTTTTCCTTCAATGGAACAATGGAGCTTCAGGTTGTGCAGAGGCGTCCAACGGCAGCTGGCTATGTGAAGATGTTGAAGGGGGCATCCCTCATGACTGAAAGCCATCGTCTGTGTGGTAAAGACTGGGTTTTTCAACAGGACAACACTGCAGTTCACAATGCCCGCCTGACAAAGGGCTTCTTCCAGAGAAATAACATCACTCTTTTGAACCATCCTGCGTGTTCCCCTGATCTAAATCCAATTGAGAACATTTGGGGTTGGATGGCAAGGGAAGTTTACAAAAATGGACACCAGTGCCAGACAGTGGATGCCCTCCATGAAGCCACTTTCACCACTTGGAGCAACATTCCCACTAGCCTCCTGGAAACACTAGCATCAAGCATGCCGAAGTGAATTTTTGAGGTGATTAAGAAGAAACCTTTTTTGCCTTTGCCAGGAGGTCATGACAGTGTGGATACCTGACAGAAAATGACACTGAATCCACATTTTTGTGAAGATTTGGGCCTTTAAAGGCAGTGGTCTTAAACTTTTGATCAGCTGATGAACAGCCTATTTCAGTTTAATGGTTGTTTGCAATAAACTGGTCTTAAAATTTTGATCAGGAGTGAATAATCTATCATCATTAAACTTCCAGAGCTGACATTTCCACATTAGCAAGCTGCACACTACATCTGATCCATATATATATACCACATTACACTCAAGCAGAGAGCAGATACATGACCAGCACAGCGCTCTGCATACACACGTTGTATCTGAAATCAAGGGTTCAGAAAATGCATGTACAGAAAAATTGTGCAATAATTTGTAAAGTGACTTGCTAAATGGTTTAATTAAAATAGATGTGACTGAATGCATATAGACATTGTCATTCATCATTTATTACCACCTCCCTTAAGTTGCCATTTATCATCTAAAACAACAAACTGCCATTTATTTAATGTGAGAAATTTCAAATACCCACAAGGGAGGAGGCAACAAAAATGAAATGATAGATATAGAGGTGATAAAAATGAAGGAGGCCTCAGGGGCAGTTTGGTTAACTGAGGAGGTGATTACAGAATTTAAAAAAGTGGATTTATGACTTAAGTGTTTGTTACTCTTCCTGGAGGGGAAGAGAGAGGGTACACACACACACACACACACACACACACACACACACACACACACACCACCACCACCCTGTCCTGTCCTGCCCTGCCCTGCCCTGCCCTCTAAGCATACACATCATATAAAGAGGTAAATGGCGATGAAGCTGTATTCCTTTCACTGTAATGCCAAAAAAGGTATATCCTGTAATGTCTCTAGTCTCTCCAAAGTGACAATATTGAACATTTTAATCACCATAAAGGCTGATGCAGTCAACAGCAATGGAGCGTCGCTTTACAATTTATCCACAAGGGGGCAGCAGGGCCACATGTAGGGAGCATTGACTGTAAATGATAGTTGACAACATGAACATGACGTCACCCACTGATTTGTGACTGGTTGTTTTGAAAACAGGAGATGTGTTCATCCTCAGTAGTTCAGTAGTTTCCCCATTGTTTTTCATGGGGGCTGGAGAGGTTTGCAGTCATTCTGGAGCCTCTACATGGCATTAGAGGAGCTGTCTCTGCCTCCAATTCTGCTACTGAATGCAACATTCACTGTAATAACTACTGATACAACATATACTTAAAGTGGAAACTACTACATATTGGTACAGCTGTGTATTCAGCACGACTTATTAATTCTGTGCATGAATGCAAAAAATGAGACTGACATTGTGTGACCATGTAACAGGTCTACCCCTCACATGCCTAAACCTAACCTGTACCCTTACCTTAACCTTAAAACTCATACCCTAAACTAGCTGTAACCTTATCCTAAATCTATTTCTGATTTTAATCATAACCCTAAAACCAAGTCCTGTTACTAAAATATTCTTGAAGAGGTGAGGACAGCCATAATGTCCTCCCTCTGAAGGATTTTTCTAATGTCCCTAGAATGGACATTGGGTCCTCCAAGGGGACTAAACGTCACTTCCTTGGTGGCCAGCAAAACAAGTTTTAGCTTAGGAGTTCCTTCGTGGGTCAAATCTATCTATATATCTCTGAATAAAAGAGGGACAATCAGCACGACTCCATCAGTATATGTTTCCAAATTTTTGGTGATTAATGCGCTACTGTTTTTATTGAAAGTAACTTTCCCCTTAATGAAAGAGCCTGGTTCCAACGCTTTTCCTTGTCTTGTTTTTGCATAACATTCAGAACATTATATGTACCAACAGATTTTTTTTTAACACAATAAGCTTACTCTGAGCACATTTTTAATATCCCTCTTTTTCCTTTTCTCTGAAGGTTTTACAATAAGTTTACTCTGAGCACATTTTTAATATCCCTCTTTTTCCTTTTTTTCTGAGGGTTTTTATTTTATTTAACAATTTATTTATCTATATATTTATTCCCTTATTTTATTATTAATATTTTCACACTAGCAATTTTCAGGAGTAGGGCATCCCAGGATTAAAGTATTATAGTTGTCTTTGCAATCCTGGTCAAATCCACAGCACTCCATCAACTGTAAATATACAACAGAGGAGGCATTGAACATATCATCCTCTTTCCATTATGCCTTCTTTCTTCTTGATGAGGCACTTTGAAAGTCCTGGATTGACTCTTAAGATTTTAGGTGGACTCTGAAGGCCCTCTTTTGCTCTGGCTAGAAGAAACACGTCTTTCATGAGCTGCTTGATCATCTACTGGCTCTCCTCGACTGTAGTGGTCATTATTTTGTTCGCTCTAGTTTTCAGCCACTCAATGCCGTGCTCATCCTGATCCAGTGGAGTAATACAACTAGCTGACTGAGCCTTCATTTTTCAGGTTCCACTGGAAGAATGGCTTTTTCAATTTCCTTGTTTCTTTCTTCGGGATTTTATCAAGAACCCCTTCTGCTCTTTGCTCCCTGTAAGAGGAGCAAAGATTTCCTCTCTCCAGCCTCAGGAGCTACTTGGTCTGACCTCTCCTTCTCCAGAGCTTCCCCCAAAACAACTTAAGCATCAGCAGCAGCTTTAAATAAAGAGTCATATAATAAGCTGGCATGGAGCAGCAACTGATTTGAAGAGCTTGGGCATAAATCTCAGAGTATTCCAATGATGAAAAGACTTTTGGCAAGCTTTGTATAGTGGCAGATATGCTAGTTAATCATAATATGAACAGAATTAAGTAGATTATAGCTGCAGTGTGGTGGCCAGGAAAATCTTCCCTATTTCATGAGAAAAAAAAAACAAAAAAAAAAAAAAAAAAACAAGAATAAAACAAAGACTTAAACAAGGCCAAATTTTAAATTTATTTGAATCATCTGGTAAAATGTAAATGTTCAATAATTTCCATTGTTTGGTGTCAGCACAATAGTGACAGTCAATCTCCCAGTGACAGTATGCGGAGAATAAGCATGTTAAATTTTACACAAGAATGTGGCATCTACAGAGGTGTGAGCAATTAAGAAGTTTTGCAATTAAGAAGGTGAAAAGTGCTTAACATCATAATTTGCACCTCCAGTGCCTGTAATATTGGCCACCATCCTCAGAAAGCAGTACACAGTGCATGTGGTTGGCTTTTAAAGGATTATTTTAAATTTTAAACTCGCTACCACTATGTAGACTCGCCTCGACTCAATATGCATCATTTTTATCAGTCTCATTAGTTTTATGCATTTTTTGTTGAGAAGAAACCAGTTTTAGTCAGAGGAAATAAAGACAGGCAGAAAGATATAAAGAACACACACAAACATGGCGGTGTAGCCAGCCTTAGAAGATGTGGGGCTTGTGCACAAAATTCAAATCTCAGTTAAACATCAACTTTTGTCTTTGTTTGCTTTTATTGAGAACAGAAAGACAGACATCCTCAGTGAATGAAACAGTATTGTGTGTGAACTAACACGGTGTTGTTTAGATCTGATCTGCAAGAACACACAGGAAGCTTACAAAGAGTGTTACTTATGTAAATCCCATTATGCTTTACACCCACAGACACAGATACTTAAGTTATTGCCTGGAGGAGTGAGTGTGTGTGTGTGTGTGTGTGTGTGTGTGTGTGTGTGTGTGTGTGTGTGTGTGTGTGTGTGTGTGCGCGCGCGCGTGTGTGTGTGTGTGTGCGTGTGTGGATGATGACACATTCTTGTGAACACAATAACTCAATAATACATCATAGACACTTGATACTTGTACCACTGGTTCCCACTGGATCTGACTTGGTTTTGGAACACCTTGGAGCATTAATTTGCATATTGTGTATTATGTTTGATGATGATGATGATGATGATGATGATGATATTAATTGTCTGTTTTCACAGAAATTCATTTTGCTTTCCATGTTCTGACAAACTCACAAATCAAATGACACAATATTTAAAAAAAAAAAAAAAAAAAAAAAAAAAAAAAAAATATATATATATATATATATATATATATATATATATATATATATATATATATATATATATATATATACATACAGATACAGCATAAAAATGCATATAAGAAAAGTGGAAACACCAATAACCGGTAAGTAACAAAGATGTAGGGTGTCTACTGGGTTTAATACTTCACAGCCACATCATACTGGCAAGATAAATACAATTCAACCAAGTATGCTCTGTCAGCTTTCCCCTGGCAGAACCCAAAGCTAATTTTTAGAAGTGGTTGTCAAGCTGGCAACCAGGCTTTTGGTTGATGACATTGTCAATACACTTGTCATCTTTTTGGACAGAAAAAGTCCTTAAGAGCAGGGAAACCCAGACACCATGAAATGGTTGACAGGGGCCCATATCTGGTTGCCAAAAGCAAACAGACAGCCGTTAGTGTCAAGCCCTGAAAGTGATGGCACCTCTCACAACACAGACGCTCTATTTGCTTTCTGGTTCTTTCAAAGTCTGAGACGTTTTTGAGGAATTAAAATGTTTCAATCCATTCACCACAGATCTTATTTTTTCACCATGATGTCCACTCTTAAAATGAGTCCAGAACAGTTTTAGTGGTATAATATGCAAAGTGTTGGCTTTACACAGTTCACAGCTCTATTCTGGTTGCTAATTTGGTCTTAAATTCAGTTCCATGAGGCAATAAAAGTTCTTACAGTCTATTATTTGGCTTTCAGAGAGCCTTAATGCGGTCTGATGTAGTCAAGACAAAGACACGGAGGTGGACACATGCGCAGGCAGTTAGTCAGAAAGATGTGCATACACTGCACCTGCTTAGGAGTAATGTAATGAACATCACAGCATTTGAGTTCTTGACATTTTGTGTACATACTTTACAGTAGGTGTCCACCAGAGGGCGCAGTCAACACATCACAAGTCTGAAGAGTCAGACTACAGTGAGGGTTTTACCTCTCTCTCTCTCTCTCTCTCTCTCTCTCTCTCTCTCTCTCTCTCTCTCTCTCTCTCTCTCTCTCTCTCTCTCTCTCTCTCTCTCTCTCTCTGTGTGTGTGCATGTGTGTGTGTGTGTGTGTGTGTGTGTGTGTGTGTGTGTGTGTGTGTGTGTGTGTGTGTTTGTTTATCCAGGTGGTCTGAGGTATTGTGAAGTGTTGTCATCAGATCTCCAGAACAACAAGCTGAGACTTGGTGCCACGCAGAAAATCAGAGTGTTTTCATCATCCTTCATCCCTGAGCTGGTCGGTCAGCCCACTAGAACTAACTAGAAAAAAAGAGAGAGAGAGAGAGAGAGAGAGAGAGAGGGAGAGCAGGAATTTCAAAAGTAAAGTGTGAGAGCATTTCAAATCTAAAGTCAACAGCACAGTGGAGTGAAAGGCAGATTGGCGCTCCACAGTCGCACTGCACCAGAACTCAACCACGGAGCCAGATCTGAACCAGATGGCGGTTTGGGCGTATTTCTGCTGTGTGTACATCAGTGAAGGAACAGGCTGACAACGAGACCTGAACACTGTGTATGTTCTCTGGTTGGTTACGGTCATGTAAATACTAACTACTGAGAGTTTAATGACTGAGAACTCTAATGTCCACTGAACACTGTTAGTTTCTGGACTGAGGAACAAGATCTAAAGCAAAACCTAAGTTTGGTAGAGAGTCGGGTTGCATAGATACCTGGGTGTTATATAAATGCACATGGTGGTGAAACATCCTCATTAGTTGCTCTGTGCACCTCAGATTTTGCATAAATTTTAAGTTTTTGGATAAATTTCTGCCCTTGTTTGTTCTTGTTCTCCAATTTAAATTGGAAGGTTGCATGTGCAGGAAAATTCTGCATAGTGTGCCAGGAAGAAACAACCTGATGGTAGCCTACTTTCACAAATAATTGTATTTACACAAAAATGGGCACTCAGAGCTATTGCATGAGCACCCGCTTATTTATTTATTTATTTATTTTGGCATTTCTGGTTTATTTGACAGTTACGTTAGAGAGAAACAGTGGATTACCTGCAGTAAGGGGCTTGGGATCAGGGTTCACCTTTAACTAGTGGCACGCGCTCTACCAGGTAAGCTACCAGGGTGCCCCAAGCTCCCACTTGTTTTTGTGCCAAAACTAAATCTGTGTTTGAATGTTTTCACCTCAGAGCTGGCCAGGTGAGTTCACTTCAGATTTAAACAGGTTAAAGGCACACTCCGCTATTTTCGTTCATGCTGCCCTATGTTTGAGATAACCAGTACAAAAACATTGTTGTCTTGGTTTTGAACTTAAGAGCAAATGTCCCTCTTTGTTATCTTTGCTCTTCCAGAAAATGTTGATTTTGGAGGTGTTGTTCCATTTAAACAAAATCGAAGAATGTGTCTTCAAACAAGGCAAAATATGAGCATTGGGAAAACTTGTTGTTCAGCGCTGGTAGATTTAGTAAACATTCCTTACACACAAAAAGTGGGGGGTGAAATTAAGAGCTGCATTTTATTATTTCCCTCTTATAAGTAAATCCATCTCTTCTCCTAAGCTGCCTTTAGTTGCCTCTAATACATGGGAAGGAAATGATGACCCCCCATTGTATTCTGTGCCATCTTCATGACGCTTCTTCTACTATACCTTCAAAATGTACCCATAATGCTGCACTGGTAGCTGACAGACAATGTTTCCACGTCGCCACAGTAACTTCTGCTCGGCTCGGCTCGTTATGAAGGCAAACAGAAGAACTGGCAGCCACACAAAGCTCCACTCTTTTTTAAATCCTCCATTCTCTTCATGCTATTCAACAATTTTGTTTTGTCTCATATTTACTTAATTAATCTTTATTAGGCTATTTGTTTGCACTTTTCACTTTACACAAGGTGTCTATGAAACGCAAAAGGTGGTTTCTGCTTCAAATATTATGTGTTTCTGCCACACACACACACACACACACACACACACACACACACATACACATAATAAATAAAAGACCTTAGAAGGCGTATTATTGCTTAGTTTTTTGGCTCACTGTGAATAACTGACCTTTTGAAATGAGCAACCTTTTGAAAGCTTCTGAATGGGCCAACTCTCTTTAGGATAATGGCCATTCTCCATTAATGCATTTGATATCCACTCTGGCATGGACCCATCGTGGCTTCTCTTTGTGCTATTTTCATGCTGCTCTTTCATATAAGCTTCTCTCTCTCTCTCTCTCTCTCTCTTTTTAACACTTGAGTGTATTTATGCAGGGCTAATGTGTTAATATTTTTCCTAATTTACTTTCCATTGGTGCCAGCATGTAATTTTAACCCATTTCATGGAACCACCGTATAATGCCCAACTGAAAAAGTGAGATCGGGTTGCATTTGGACCAGGCACATCTTAACACTTCCAGACATAAATAAATAAATAAATAAATAAATGTGCACGCATCATTATCAAACATTTGGTTTCAGAAGGAATGCTACAAACAAGAATAAACTGCCATGAATTATTTGGAAGAGTTTAAATAAAATCATTTTAGTAGCTGTTTTTAAAGAACATCATTGATCTGGCCTGTCTAATCCCTCAAGCAGAGAGTTTCACTGTTTAGGGTCACTAATCCTGGATTTAAGAATAGCCAGGAGGTTAACAGGTTAATCACCGCTGGATTTATTATTTTGCACAAGGTTCTGCAATATCCGGCATCGGTTCATTACTCATTAGAGCAAAAGTGTCACTTATAGTTACAGTCCATTCATCTCTGCCCATGTGTACTTAATTTTACGCAACCATTTTGCAATGCATGCCATATGTTATTTAATTATTTACCATTTGCTTA